>NC_139998.1:36791200-36847005 GCF_964263955.1 Coregonus lavaretus
GGTGGTGTGTGGATGTGTGCTGATTGAACTTGGCTCTGGAGTGCCAGGTTGGGTTGGGCTTGTGTGGTCCTGTGTGCAGCCGGGAGAGGGCATGGTTCACTCCGCTGAACATGTCATCACTGCCATGGATCATGTCGTCTAGGCAGATGTTATCAGGATGACATAGTGGAGTTTATTTGCTGTTTATTGCTGTGAGATTTGTGGCATGCTGCTGTGTTGCTGCTGAAGCAGAGATAGAAGAAGATTCCAGCAGACGTTTTGTTTGTGTGTTACATATACGCTTTAACCCTGTTTGTCAGACTGTTGTGAATGCCTACAGACGAGCTTAAGTACTCATGGGGAACAAAATAGTCATACCAAACAAAGGAAGTCCTTTTTTGAATTCTACAAAACATTTTAATAGTTTACCCCACGATTGGTCAATGTTATGTTCCAAATGCTGACAATCTCAATTCCATTATTCAGTCAGATAACTCCATACCCAGCATTCAATGTTCCCTTTCACGTGTTACTAAAATCCACCCTTATGTTATTTTTCCCAATTCTGATCATTCTCTTGTCTGGGAAGAAACATGAAAAATATATGTATGCCATAGATCAATAATTGACCTTCTTTATCTGCCAACCCCTGAGTTCCGGTCTGAGTTGGCTAGGCTTTTAAAGACTATTAGACTGTGATTAGCGGTAAGCAGTTGAGGACAAACTATTTGAGTCAATACCCTCACTGTCAGCCCAGTACTCATTAAAGCCCATTGTGTTTCAGTACAGTGGTCTGGTCTGCAGTTCCTAGCCTCCTACTTCTGCTGCTGCTAGTTTCATATCATGTGAATTATTTCCACTAACAATACCCACGTGCTGTAAATGAATGAATGGGAAAAGGTTTCGTATAACAGTTGTAAACTATTTTTGGTCCCTGGAGAAGGGCCTATAATTCTCCTCAGATTAACCGTCACAGTTTAACAGATTAAGTGTTAATTGTTGTGCCTAATTGGTTCATTGTTAATTATTGCAACTAATTACAGTGCAATCTTTATTTTTCTGTCAATTGTCTATCCAAGATGGTGACACTATTTTCTTGTTTTCTCATCAAGCACCTTGGAGGTTTACTTCCATAAGGAAATTACTAAGAGAGAATCCTGAGCCACAGAAATGTTTAGTTGTGTTGCTAGTTTATTTGCATGACAGTATACCTGCTGAGGGAGGATGAGAATTAACCACCACATGAACATACAATAAAAGGGCCAGTGAAAATGTCCTTGGCTATGGTAATACAGCAGCAGAAGGCAGCGGATGGCTTGTTCAATGGAATTGTGTCTCTCTACAGTGGAACATTCAGTCTCCATTTTGTCCCCACTCCCCATTGGTAGTGCGCAATGGACTTGAAGCATTAACGGCTGAATAGGAGGATGGATGTTTGATATTTGTTGTGGCTGTGTTTTCGTTTGGGCTCTGCGTAAGGGGGCATGTGCTAAGGAAAGGAAAAACCTCCGCGGTAATCTACCAAATACTCCCGGTGGAAAAGATTCAGCACAAAAACACATGGTACTACTATAAGTGTTCTTTCTGAATAGCAGCAAAATCAACAATGTGGAATGAGGGAAAGTGCATCTGCTGCATGCATTGACTAAGCTCATTCAGAACCATCCTATTCAGTTAGTTCACCCAGAGGACCACATAGTAGGGGAGGGAGCTGTAAAAATGCTTTCTCTCTCTCTCTCTTTCCCTCTCCCACTCCCCATTTCACATTCAGCTTTTTGTGGTCTCTGATCCTAAGTTTTAATATGTGACAAAATCGTATGTCTTTTTAGATTGTGTGGTTGTGGTGAGTGCTGCTGTGGCTGAATCCTGGGATCCAGCTAAAGTAACAGCAAAGCAGAGTTAAAAAGCCCTGCTCCCTGCACCATAGTGGGGGCCTCTTTGATTGGCTCCCATGGTGATGCAGCTGCAGTAAGTGGGTAGCACCTCAGCCTCAGATGGATGCTAGTGCACGTGGACACATACGTGTATGGATAGAAAACGGAAAGACACACATAATCACACACACCGTCAGTACCCAGCTATGGGGTAAACACAGGGAGAGAGACACCACTGTGTCTGAAATAACTGCTAGCAGGGACCCATCTGCCTAAGTATAGAGAGAGACGAAGAGATGGAGAGTAAAACATATTTCCTAGTGTTGGTTTTATACAGTAGACATTTATCCACAAATGTATTGACACATTTATCCACAAAATGAGAGGAGAGGAGAAGAAGGTAGGAGAGAAGAGAGGAGGGAAGGCCTTGGCCTTGTGTGTGCTGATCTCATTCTCTCCAATAGATGAGGGAAGTTGATAATACAGTAATGTGGTTCATCTCCAGCCGTTTCAGACCCTCCCATTAACCATCCAATGCAGTTAACATTGATTCTGCCTTGGCACTGACGAGAACATGGGCTTCATGAGGGAGGACAATGACTCGTCACTGAGTCTAGGTAGCTGTAATTGGTTTATGATTAGGTACTGGCAATCAGCTATTGCGTTTTGTCTGGTTCCATTACACCAATTATGGATGCTTGATTTATTTGTGTGTGTGTGCATACGGGCGTGCGTGTCTGCGTGCGTGCATGTGCTGATAGTAACTGGTTGGTATCTCCCTGCATGCCCATATTGATGGTAGTAGGTACATGATGCCTCTGTCATTCCTATCAGCCTGTCTGAACAGATGGGTCAGAGGTCAATGGGGGTCAGTAGATGTTAATCATATCAGGAGCCCAGTCATTTGACCTTTGGCATGCGACCAGGGAGCTGCACCAGATGATGTAGAGATGGTTTGGGAGACGAGTCACAAGACCTCACCTACAGTTATATTAGACTGATGGCTAAGCTGGTTATTACCCCATGCTGTGGATGGTTACTGTAGCAGGTTTGTAGAGTTAGACAGAGAACCCCAGTGTCTAAAGAGAGAGCAAGTTAAAGTAGAGTGTACTCCATGATTATCCATTGTAGAAACGTGGAATGGAACTCTCTTACCTCACCCGAACCCATCCATCCTAGCATTATGTCCAAGGGTTGTATCCTACTCTTGGTAGACTATCTCTATCACAACAAGCAGAAGGTGACAGCACATAAACTACGTTTCCAGCTTTATACATGTTCATCTCTGTTTAGAGAGTCATGAATAATGATTAGAAGTATGATGCAAATGTGTAATTTGTATTTGTATTTATTACGGATCCCCATTAGCTGCTTCCAAGGCAGTAGCTACTCTTCCTGGGATCCAAACAAGATTAAGGCAATTACAAAATAAAACAGTACATTACACAACACATTACTACACGCTACTCTACTTCAACATATCTACAATACAAAATCCATTGTCAGTGTTTGAAGTGGATGTGGTGTTGGAGTCAGGCGCAGGACACAGAAGCTTAGTCCAACAGACTTTACTAGTCAGAAATAAGACAATACAAAAAGAACGGGCCTCAAGCAACGGAGGCGAGCGATACGCAAACAGTGCGTAAAACACGAAATATAAGCGATGCGCAAACAGTGCGTCAATACACTTAAATACACCAGAGCAAAATCCAAAACCCCAATAGGACAGGCGGACAACAACACACAACTACAAACAAAACCAAAGGAAACTTATAGGTGACATAATCAATAAGTGATAAGACACAGGTGCACCAAACAGACAAAACCAAACAAACATAGAGAACATCAAACGGTAGCAGCTAGTACTCCGGGGACGACGAACGCCGAAGCCTGCCCGAACAAGGAGGAGGAGCAGTCTCGGCGGAATTCGTGACATCCATAATACAGCAATATAACAATATTACTATGTACGTGTGTGTAGAGTGTGTGTGTGTTAGCGTGTGTGTGTGTGTTTGTGTGTGTGTGTGCCTGTGTGTGTGTCTCCCCATAGTATGTTTTGACCATGACAGTTTACAATCCAGGGTTACACCAAGCAGTTTAGTCTCCGCAACATGCTCAATTTCTTTACAATATTTAGTTGAGGTTTAGGGTTTAGTGAATGATTTGTCCTAAATGCAATGCTTTTAGTTTTTGAAATATTTAGAACTAGCTTATTTCTTGCCACCCATTCTAAAACTGACTGCAGCTCTTTGTTGCAGTGGTAGCTGACATGTATAGTGTTAAGTCATCAGCATACATAGACACACAGGCTTTACTCAGTGCCAGTGGCAGGTCATTGCCAGTGGCAGGTCATAGACAGACATATGTTGGAGAGGCTTTTCATTAAAGAACACCCTCTGTGTTCTGTTAGACCAGTAACTCTCGAACCACGATATAGCATGGGATGTAAAGCCATAACACGTACGTTTTTCCATCAGCAGGATATGATCAATAATGTCAAAAGCTGCACTGTCTAACAAAACAGCTCCCACAATCTTCTTATTATCAATTTCTTTCAGCCAATGGTTTTTATTTTGATTTATTTAACCGTTATTTTACAAGGTAAGTTGACTGAGAACACATTCTCATTTACAGCAACGACCTGGGGAATAGTTATACGGGAGAGGAGGGGTGATCAATGAGCCAATTACAGTGGGGGAAAAAAGTATTTAGTCAGCCACCAATTGTGCAAGTTCTCCCACTTAAAAAGATGAGAGAGGCCTGTAATTTTCATCATAGGTACACGTCAACTATGACAGACAAATTTAGAAAACAAAATCCAGAAAATCACATTGTAGGATTTTTTATGAATTTATTTGCAAATTAAGTAAATAAGTATTTGGTCACCTACAAACAAGCAAGATTTCTGGCTCTCACAGACCTGTAACTTCTTCTTTAAGAGGCTCCTCTGTCCTCCACTCGTTACCTGTATTAATGGCACCTGTTTGAACTTGTTATCAGTATAAAAGACACCTGTCCACAACCTCAAACAGTCACACTCGAAACTCCACTATGGCCAAGACCAAAGAGCTGTCAAAGGACACCAGAAACAAAATTGTAGACCTGCAATAGGCTGGGAAGACTGAATCTGCAATAGGTAAGCAGCTTGGTTTGAAGAAATCAACTGTGGGAGCAATTATTAGGAAATGGAAGACATACAAGACCACTGATAATCTCCCTCGATCTGAGGCTCCACGCAAGATCTCACCCCGTGGGGTCAAAATGATCACAAGAACGGTGAGCAAAAATCCCAGAACCACACGGGGGGACCTAGTGAATGACCTGCAGAGAGCTGGGACCAAAGTAACAAAGCCTACCATCAGTAACACACTACGCCGCCAGGGACTCAAATCCTGCTGCGCCAGACGTGTCCCCCTGCTTAAGCCAGTACATGTCCAGGCCCGTCTGAAGTGTTCTAGAGTGCATTTGGATGATCCAGAAGAGGATTGGGAGAATGTCATATGGTCAGATGAAACCAAAATATAACTTTTTGGTAAAAACTCAATTTGTCGTGTTTGGAGGACAAAGAATGCTGAGTTGCATCCAAAGAACACCATACCTACTGTGAAGCATGGGGGTGGAAACATCATGCTTTGGGGCTGTTTTTCTGCAAAGGGACCAGGACGACTGATCCGTGTAAAGGAAAGAATGAATGGGGCCATGTATCGTGAGATTTTGAGTGAAACCCTCCTTCCATCAGCAAGGGCATTGAAGATGAAACGTGGCTGGGTCTTTCAGCATGACAATGATCCCAAACACACCGCCCGGGCAACGAAGGAGTGGCTTCGTAAGAAGCATTTCAAGGTCCTGGAGTGGCCTAGCCAGTCTCCAGATCTCAACCCCATAGAAAATATTTGGAGGGAGTTGAAAGTCTGTGTTGCCCAGCGACAGCCCCAAAACATCACTGCTCTAGAGGAGATCTGCATGGAGGAATGGGCCAAAATACCAGCAACAGTGTGTGAAAACCTTGTGAAGACTTACAGAAAACGTTTGACCTGTGTCATTGCCAACAAAGGGTATATAACAAAGTATTGAGAAACTTTTGTTATTGACCAAATACTTATTTTCCACCATAATTTGCAAATAAATTCATTAAAAATCCTACAATGTGATTTTCTGGAAAAAAAAATCTAATTTTGTCTGTCATAGTTGACGTGTACCTTTGATGAAAATTACAGGCCTCTCTCATCTTTTTAAGTGGGAGAACTTGCACAATTGGTGGCTGACTAAATACTTTTTTCCCCACTGTATTTGAATAAGTGCCATACATGTTGAGTGCCCTTCCCTATAAGCGTGCTGAAAGTCTGTTGTTAATTTGTTTACTGTGAAATAGCAGTGTATCTATGAAAATGTATGCCCTCACTACTATAAGTTGCTCTGGATAAGAGTGTCTGCTAAATGACTAAAATGTTAATATATCTGGTCAAACACCATTGTTTTCAAAACTTTACCAAGGGTTGGTAACAGGCTGATTGTTCGGCTGTTTGAGCCAGTAAAGGGTGCTTTACTATTCTTGGGTAGTGGAATGACTTTGCTTCCCTCCAGGCCTGAGGACACATACTTTCCTGTAGGCCTAGATTGAAGAGAAGGAAACATCTGTAGAGGCAATATAGTCTGCTATCATCATCAGTGATGAATGAGCCATTTAATTCAATGAATGATGGAGCTGAGTTCGCCTTTTTGCCCAAAATATAATTTCAGGTGCTCCAAATCGTTTTACTGTTAATTAATTTATCTTTGTTTCATAGTACAGTTTCTTATTTTTTTTTGTTTAGTTTAATCACATGATTTCTCAATTTACAATATGATCCCAATCGGCTGTGCAGCCAGACTTATTTTCCATTCCTTTTGCCTCATCCCTCTCAACCATACACACACGTACACTATACACACACTATACACACACATACACATGGATTTTGTACTGTAGATATGTGGTAGTGGTAGAGTAGGGGCCGGAGGGCACACAGTGTGTTGTGAAATCTGTGAATGTATAGTAATGTTTTTAAAATTGTATGAACTGCCTTAATTTTACTGGACCCCAGGAAGAGGTGCTGCTGCCTTGGCAGCAGCTAATGGAGATCCATAATAAATACCAATTCAAATACAAACCATACAATTTTTCAATTTCTCATCAAGCCATGGGAATATAACAGTTTTTACAGTCATTTTCTTAATGGGTGCATGCTTATTAGTGCAGCATCTGTTTGCTCCTCTTTACAAACCACAGACCAGCAAATATTCTTTACATCTTCAACATAGAAAATCACTACAAAACCTCTTGTATTATCTCTTATACACTATATTAGGCTCAGCGTTTGGAACTTTGGTTTTCCTAGATATGGCTACTATATTATGATCACTACATCTGATGGATTTGGATACTGCTTTAGAGCAGGTACTGGTTACAGTTTGAATCTTTCTCTTGAGTGGACAGCTTGATGAAAGCCAGTTAATATTTAGTTCACCCATAAAATATACCTCTCTGTTGGTATCACATACATTATCAAGCATTTCACACATAAAATAAAATAAAATTGTATTGGTTGCGTACACATACAGTGGGGAAAAAAAGTATTTAGTCAGCCACCAATTGTGCAAGTTCTCCCACTTAAAAAGATGAGAGAGGCCTGTAATTTTCATCATAGGTACACGTCAACTATGACAGACAAAAATAGAAAAATAAATCCAGAAAATCACATTGTAGGATTTTTAATGAATTTATTGGCATATGATGGTGGAAAATAAGTATTTGGTCAATAACAAAAGTTTCTCAATACTTTGTTATATACCCTTTGTTGGCAATGACACAGGTCAAACGTTTTCTGTAAGTCTTCACAAGGTTTTCACACACTGTTGCTGGTATTTTGGCCCATTCCTCCATGCAGATCTCCTCTAGAGCAGTGATGTTTTGGGGCTGTCGCTGGGCAACACAGACTTTCAACTCCCTCCAAATATTTTCTATGGGGTTGAGATCTGGAGACTGGCTAGGCCACTCCAGGACCTTGAAATGCTTCTTACGAAGCCACTCCTTCGTTGCCCGGGCGGTGTGTTTGGGATCATTGTCATGCTGAAAGACCCAGCCACGTTTCATCTTCAATGCCCTTGCTGATGGAAGGAGGGTTTCACTCAAAATCTCACGATACATGGCCCCATTCATTCTTTCCTTTACACGGATCAGTCGTCCTGGTCCCTTTGCAGAAAAACAGCCCCAAAGCATGATGTTTCCAACCCCATGCTTCACAGTAGGTATGGTGTTCTTTGGATGCAACTCAGCATTCTTTGTCCTCCAAACATGACGAGTTGAGTTTTTACCAAAAAGTTATATTTTGGTTTCATCTGACCATATGACATTCTCCCAATCCTCTTCTGGATCATCCAAATGCACTTCAGACGGGCCTGGACATGTACTGGCTTAAGCAGGGGGACACGTCTCGCACTGCAGGATTTGAGTCCCTGGCGGCGTAGTGTGTTACTGATGGTTGGCTTTGTTACTTTGGTCCCAGCTCTCAGCAGGTCATTCACTAGGTCCCCCCGTGTGGTTCTGGGATTTTTGCTCACCGTTCTTGTGATCATTTTGACCCCACGGGGTGAGATCTTGCATGGAGCCCCAGATCGAGGGAGATTATCAGTGGTCTTGTATGTCTTCCATTTCCTAATAATTGCTCCCACAGTTGATTTCTTCAAACCAAGCTGCTTACCTGTTGCAGATTCAGTCTTCCCAGCCTGGTGCAGGTCTACAATTTTGTTTTTGGTGTCCTTTGACAGCTCTTTGGTCTTGGCCATTGTGAAGTTTGGAGTGTGACTGTTTGAGGTTGTGGACAGGTGTCTTTTATACTGATAACAAGTTCAAACAGGTGCCATTAATACAGGTAACGAGTGGAGGACAGAGGAGCCTCTTAAAGAAGAAGTTACAGGTCTGTGAGAGCCAGAAATCTTGCTTGTTTGTAGGTGACCAAATACTTATTTTCCACCATAATTTGCAAATAAATTCATTAAAAATCCTACAATGGGATTTTCTGGATTTTTTTTTCTCAATTTGTCTGTCATAGTTGACGTGTACCTATGATGAAAATTACAGGCCTCTCTCATCTTTTTAAGTGGGAGAACTTGCACAATTGGTGGCTGACTAAATACTTTTTTGCCCCACGGTATTTAGCAGATGTTATCGCGGGTGTAGCGAAATGCTTACAGTTGAAGTCAGAAGTTTACATACACCTTAGCCAAATATATTTAAACTCAGTTTTTCAAAATTCCTAACATTTAATCCTAGTAAAATTATCTTAGGTCAGTTAGGATCACCACTTTATTTGAAGAATGTGAAATGTCAGAATAATAGTAAAGAGAATGATTTATTTCAGCTTTTATTTCTTTCATCACATTCACAGTGGGTCAGAAGTTTACCTACACTCAATTAGTATTTGGTAGCATTGCCTTTCAATTGTTTAACTTGGGTCAAACGTTTTGGGTAGCCTTCCAAAAGCTTCCCACAATAAGTTGGGTGAATTTTGGCCCATTCCTCCTGACAGACCTGGTGTAACTGAGTCAGGTTTGTAGGCCTCCTTGCTCGCACACACTTTTTCAGTTCTGCCCACAAATGTTCTATAGGATTGAGGTCAGGGCTTTGTGATGGCCACTCCAATACCTTGACTTTGTTGTCCTTAAGCCACTTTGCCACAACTTTGGAAGTATGCTTGGGGTCATTGTCCATTTGGACCAAGCTTGAACTTCCTGACTGATGTCTTGAGATGTTGCTTCAATATATCCACATAATTTTCCTTCCTCATGATGCCATCTATTTTGTGAAGTGCACCAGTCCCTCCTGCAGCAAAGCACCCCCACAGCATGATGCTGCCACCCCCGTACTTCACAGTTGGGATAGTGTTCTTCGGCATGCAAGTGTCACCATTTTTTCCTCCAAACATAACGATGGTCATTATGGCCAAACAGTAATATTTTTGTTTCATCAAACCAGAGGACATTTCTCCAAGTGCATTTGTCCCCATGTGCAGTTGCAAACCGTCTGGCTTTTTTATGGCGGTTTTGGAGCAGTGGCTTCTTCCTTGCTGAGCGGCCTTTCAGGTTATGTCGATATAGGACTCGTTTTACTGTGGATATAGATACTTTTGTACCTGTTTCCTCCAGCATCTTCACAAGGTCCTTTGCTGTTGTTCTGGAATTTATTTGCATTTTTTGCACCAAAGTACGTTCATCTCTAGGAGACAGAACGCGTCTCCTTCCTGAGCGGTATGAGAGCTGCTTGGTCCCATGGTGTTTATACTTGCATACTATTGTTTGTACAGATGAACGTGGTACCTTCAGGCGTTTGGAAATTGCTCCCAAGGATGAACCAGAGGTTTACAATTTTTTTTCTGAGGTCTTGGCTGATTTATTTTCATTTTCCCATGATGTCAAGCAAAGAGGCACTGAGTTTGAAGGTAGGCCTTGAAATACATCCACAGGTACACCTCCAATTGATTCAACTGATGTCAATTAGCCTATCAGAAGCTTCTAAAGCCATGACATAATTTTCTGGAATTGTCCAAGCTGTTTAAAGGCACAGTCAATTTAGTGTATGTAAACTTCTGACCCACTGGAATTGTAATACAGTGAATTATAAGAGAAATAATCTGTCTGTAAACAATTGTTGGAAAAATTACTTGTGTCATGCACAAAGTAGATGTCCTAACCAACTTGCCAAAACTATAGTTTGTTAACAAGACATTTGTGGAGTGGTTGAAAAACAAGTTTTAATGACTCCAACCTAACTGTATGTAAACTTCTGACTTCAATTGTATGTTCCTAGCTCCAACAATGTAGTAATACAAAATATAAATATATGTGTACACTACCAGTCAAAAGTTTTAGAACACTTACTCATTCAAGGGTTTTTCTTTATTTTTACTATTTTCTACATTGTATAATAATAGTGAAGAAATCAAAACTATGAAATAACACACATGGAATCATGTAGTAACCAAACAAGTGTTAAATAAATCAAAATATATTTTATTTCAGATTCTTCAAATAGCCACCCTTTGCCTTGACAGCTTTGCACACTCTTGGCATTCTCTCAACAAGCTTCATGAGGTAGTCACCTGGAATGCATTTCAATTAACATGTGTGCCTTCTTAAAAGTTAATTTGTGGAATTTATTTTCTTCTTAATACATTTGAGCCAATCAGTTGTGTTGTGACAATGTAGGGGGGGTATACAGAAGATAGCCCTATTTGGTAAAAGACCAAGTCCATATTATGGCAAGAACAGCTCAAATAAGCAAAGAGAAACGACAGTCCTTCATTACTTTAAGACATGAAGGTCAGTCAATACGGTGAATTTCAAGAACTTTGAAAGTTTCTTAAAGTGCAGTCGCAACAAACATCAATCGCTATGATGAAACTGGCTCTCATGTGAGCTATTTGTAGCTCTTTTCTGGAATTATTTATTATTGGTATTGCTTTACTGGGAAGCTTATCGGAGGTAGACATGACAGTGATATTTATGTTTGAGCTGTGGGCTTCCTACTAAGGCAAACTGCCTCTGTGCTAACAGTATAACTCAGGTTCATAGGCACATTATTACTGCTGACAGTAGCTGTTGGATTGACAGAGGCATTCAAGGGAGTTAGTGGAACATAAATTAGGTTACTTACATTATGACTGCCAACACCCCTGGGACAATGTACATTTGCAAAACAAATCAAATGTTATTGGTTACATACACATATTTAGCAGGAATGCCAATGTAGCGAAATGATTGTGTTCCTAGCTCCAACAGTGCAGTATCTAACAATTCACAACAATACACACAAATCTCAAAGTAAAATAATGGAATTAAGAAATATAAATATTAGGACGAGCAATGTCGGAGTGGCATTGACTAGAATACAGTAGAATACAGTATATACATATGAAATTAGTAAAACAGTATGTAAATATTATTAAAGTGACCAGTGTTCCATTATTAAAGTGACCAGTGATTCCATGTCTATGTACATAGGGTAGCTGTCTCTAAGGTGCAGGGTAGGGTACTGGGTGGTAGCTGGCTAGTGACAGTGTCTAAGGTTCAGGGCAGGGTACCGGGCCAGGATGGCCTGGAGATATGGCTTGGGTGACTTGGTTAACTCTATTTTGTTGTCTGACGAAGGGAACTTCAGTTTGAATCACTTTTAACAGTATTGGCAGTCCTGGCTTGGTCTGGTGCACAACTTTTGACTGACTTTCTAGCCAAGCAATATGTTCAGGAAAGAGTGAGACTCATACTCAGACTGGCCCATGGAGACAGTGGTGAAAAGACTGAAAGACCAATGTATGTAGAGCTGTGTAACCTATGGGCCTCTATAGCCCAGTCCGTGGAGATGGGCGTATCAGTCAGGGAGTGTGTGGAGTGATTGTCTGTGAAATGTGTGGTGTAGCATCCTCCAGCATTACCCTGTCAGGCCCAACTAACGGATCTTCTGCAAATTAAAAAAGACACCAATTGTTTTGGTGGGATATATGTCAGCCATGGTCACAAGTTCAAGGGGTGACAGTTTTTGTCTGCTGAGAGCTCTGTGACAAGTTGGGCCTCTATTTAATTAGCCTGTAGACATTTTACTGCTTTACCAACCACTAATGGTTCACCTTAGCAAAGCCTCATAAAACATTGAGGTGAACAGTCGAGGATGTCGGCTAAAACTAAAAATCCTTGCCAAAGAGACTGAAACAAGGCTTGTGTTTCTGTATGGGTACTATCAGAGTGCGAATTATACCGTGACATTCAGGGGGGTTTCCATTTTTTTCACAGGACCTCCTATGTGACATTTGTTATGGGCCTAATTGTAAAGACATATAATTTAACCATAAAAAATGTATTACCTTTTAATGTGGTATGAGCACAACCAGTCATGTTTTCATCTCATTGTCAAACAAATCACTTCAAAAAGTAGGCTACTGTACCTGAGCATGTTCGTCCACTCCAAAATAATTTCAGCATCCAAACAGTGCACTGTGAACCCAGTCAGTTGATGAATGGAAAGAGACATCTTTTACAAAACACCTACAGGTGTAATGACATCTGACGATTGCCATTAGGTCTACTATCTTGTAGCCTGAATTGATTGATACATCTTGCTGACAAAGGGACCTTTTTTGTAGAAAGAAAAGTCGGGACAATTGAAAAGGGGCTGAAATACGGGACTGTCACGGCATGACAAGTGCAGCCACATGGGGATATATTTTTTTTTAAACCATGACACAGAGGTGGGGGTGTTCGTTTCCTTTAGAATATGATTTTAATATTTACCACTGTAGCAGTAAGTCTACAAATTAAATTTTAAACAAATAGGAGAATGGTTAAATCTGCATTATTTAGAGACCCCTCCAAAGTTTGACTTTTGTTGCATTTAGGGGGACTCATCTCTCATTCAGGGGGGTTTAGCCCACCCGGCCCACTCGTAATTCACACTCTGCATTCTATGAGTGAACCACAGTGGTCCAAACTCAATTTTCAGTCTCCACAGAGATGTCTTGCTGTCCTCAGATGAGATGTGTGTTCTGAGAGAATATGAGGTGAGAGAGAGATTGGCTTCACAGCAGTTAACATATTCTCTTGCCTGTAGAGTGGAGGTGTGAGGTTCATCACTGAGGTGAGACAGGAGGATGGAGGGTTGAGGGGATGTCAAGGCTTGACTGGTATTTCAGCTCCGCTGCAGGGATGGCACCACATCTCTGTTCCATTACTAAATAACATGTGGTGTATCGTTATGACCAACGTTTGGGAGAGAATGCATTAGTACAAAGGATGTGTGTTCAGAGAGAGAGTCTCCCAGAGTATTCTGACGGATGTCTGTCACCATTCTTAACCTTTGTCTCAGTGCATGTTGTAAGATCAGGATGGAACAGGCTCATATTTTCATCATAATTGTGACAGCACAACAGCAGAGTCATGTCTAATGTGTAAAACTACTAATGAATTAATAATTCATGTCTTCTGGGAATGTTACACAATTCAAAAGTTATGGGCGGAGTTGGAAAGATGGATGTCAGAGGTATTGCAATGTAAATGGACATGCCATATGAGGGTGCAGTGAGATACCCGATGGGTTGGACAATACTCTTCTCATCAATTATCTTAAAAAAACGTATACTCAAAAACTGGAAATCATCAATCCTCCGTCGTTCACGCAATGGAAAGGTCAAATGCTTTATTATCAAAACTTTTACCAAAATTGTGCAGTTTGAGGCGATGTGGCAGAAAATAATAAGGGAGCCCTTAGGGGCTAGTGGTTCTGGGCAGGTGTGATGTAGTGATGTTTGTATGATGTAGTTGTTTTTATGTGAATGTTTTGTATTTTTTATAAAATATCAAATAAAATCATATAAAAAAAGAACTGTGAGATAGTGCTGCAACCTTCTAACACTTGACAGGTAGTGCCAAAGATAGTGCTGCTAACTTCTAACTGTAAACTATCTGTCTCCATAGGAACCGTGGTGATGAAGATGACAGCGGAGGATGCTGATGACCCCAGGTTGCAGAATGCGGTGCTGCGCTACAACATTGTGAGGCAGTCGCCTGACAAACCCTCGCCCAACATGTTCTACATCAACCCAGAGAGTGGCAACATTGTCACTGTCATCTCCCCCATGCTGCTGGACAGAGAGGTGGGTGTGCTGGGCTGGGCTGGGAGCCTCTCCAGACTGATCTGATGGGGCCCCACAACACTGCTTCTGTCTCACTGCCTCACTACCATTAAGTTTTAAAGGCCCAGTGCAGTCAAAACCGTGATTTTCTTGGGTTTTATATATACAGTGCATTCGGAAAGTATTCAGACCCCTTGACCTTTTCCAAATTTTGTTACGTTACAGCCTTATTCTAAAATTGATTTTTTTTAAATAATCCTCAGCAATGTACACACAATACCCCATAATGACAATGCGAAAAAAGGTTTTTTATGTATTAAAAATAAAAAACAGATACCTTATAAGCATTCAAACCCTTTGGTATGAGACTCGAAATTGAGCTCAGGTTGCATCCTGTTTCCATTGGTCATCCTTGAGATGTTTCTACAACTTGATTGGAGTCTACCTGTGGTAAATTCAATTGATTGGACATGATTTGGAAAGTCACACACCTGCCTATATAAGGTCCCTCAGTTGACAGTGGATGTCAGAGCAAAAACCAAGCCATGGTCGAAATAATTGTCTGTAGAGCTCCGAGACAGGATTATGTCGAGGCACAGATCTGGGGAAGTGTACCAAAAAATTTCTGCAGCATTCAAGGTCCCCAAGAACACAGAGGCCTCCATCATTCTTAAATGGAAGAAGTTTGGAACCACCAATGCTCTTCCTAGAGCTGGCCCCCCGGCCAAACTGAGCAATCTAGGGAGAAGGGCCTTGGTCAGGGAGGTGACCAAGAACCCGTTGTCACTCTGACAGAGCTCCAGAGTTCCTCTGTGGAGATGGGAGAAACTTCCAGAAGGACAACCATCTCTGCAACACTCCACCAATCAAGCCTTTATGGTAGAGTGGCCAGACGGAAGCCACTCCTCAGTAAAATGCACATGACAGCCCGCTTGGAGTTTGTCAGAAGGCAACAAAATGACTCTCAGACCATGAGAAACAAGATTCTCTGGTCTGATGAAACCAAGATTGAACTATTTGGCCTGAATGCTAAGCGTCACGTCTGGAGCAAACCTGGCACCATCCCTTCGGTGAAGCATGGTGGTGGCAGCATCATGCTGTGGGGATGTTTTTCAGTGGCAGGGACTTGGAGACTAGTCAGGACCGAGGGACAGATGAATGGAGCAAAGTACAGAGAGATCCTTAATGAAAACTGCTCCAGAGCGCTCAGGACCTCAGACTGGGGCGAAGGTTCACCTTCCAACAGGACAACGACCCTAAGCACACAGCCAAGACAATGCAGGAGTGGCTTCGGGACAAGTTTCTGAATGTTCTTGAGTGCCCAGCCAGAACCCGGACTTGAACCTGATCGAACATCTCTGGAGAGACCTGAAAATAGCTGTGCAGCGACGCTCCCCATCCACCTCGTCAGAGCTTGAGAGAATCTACAGAGAAGAATGAGAGAAACTCCCCAAATACAGGTGTGCCAAGCTTGTAGCGTCATACCCAAGAAGACTTGATGCTGTAATCGCTGCCAAAGGTGCTTCAACACAGTACTTTGTAAAGGGTCTGAATACTTATGTAAATGTCATATTGAAGGATACTTTTTTTAATACATTTGCTAAAACTGTTTTTGCTTTGTCATTATGGGGTATTGTGTGTTGATTGATGAGGGGGGGAACATTTTAATCCAGAATAAGGCTGTAATGTTACAAAATGTGTAAAAAGTCAACGGGTCTGAATACTTTCCGAATGCAATGTATATCCAAACTATGAGTGAAAAATACTAAGGGCTGATCCGGGAGGACCATGAATTACGAGGAACTATTAGAGAGCTATTCATGGGTTGCACCTCTTGGTCACTTGGTCGCGTCATTGCCATTGTTATCAACATTCTACAGATGCCGCAACATATTGATGTCTGACTGACGGTTAATGCCAAGTCTTTCTGAACAGGGGCAAAAATGTTGGCGCTCTCCCCTCTATCTTAACTATCTAGCTGAAGTTATACTGCATCTGAAGTAAATCTGGAGACATCACAATGATGACAAAAGCATGTTGTAATTTGCCTCCTTTTTAAATGTCATCGTGTTCCAAGCCACAGTAATGCACTTTAGAGGAAATCTTCATCAGGACCAATTGAGACTGCATTGAGTAGAATGCTCAGCTGGGCATCAGTCCTAAAATGTACGTTCAAAACAATATTGTGATGAAATGTGCAACCCATGAATAGGTGCTAGTGGATAAAGTTCAGCCACCTTAGGCAAGAACAAGTCGGATGTCTTCAGAACAGGTTTATTGCAGATTCCTTGTATTGACAGTGCTCACAGTGGAAGTGAGAGCGTATTAATGGAAAGGCTTCTATGGAGAAAGAATAGAAAGGAATAACTATGAGTAATGGCTTACATACAATACACACTGGCTAGTTTATTAGGTACACCACCCGTTTTACGAAAATGGATCGCTCCCACAGACAGTGAGTCATGTGGCCGTGGATTGCTATATAAAGCAGGCAGACAGGTATCGAGGCGTTCAGTTACTTTTCCATTGAATATTAGAATGGGCAAAGCGAATGACTTAAGCGACTTGGAGTGTGGTATGATCGTCGGTGCCAGGGGCGCCGGATCCAGTATCTCAGAAATGGCCGTCCTCCTGGGCTTTCCACACATGACAGTGTCTAGGGTTTACCGAAAATGGTGTGACAAACAAAAAACATCCAGTCTGCGGCAGTCCTACGGCCAAAAAGAGCTCGTTGATGAGAGAGGTTGAAGGAGAATGGCAAGAATTGTGGAAGCTAACAGGTGGGTCACACACAGACAAATAATGGCCCATCTAGGGGTCCGATCCTAGATGGTTGTCCCTAATAAGCTGGCCGGTGAGGCTCACAGACTGTGGAGGTAAACATTAGGGTTGGGCGGTATCCAGAATATCATCATACCGTTCTTCTCTCACCCCGGGATTTACGGTATTACCGGCTTAGTCAAAAATAAAAACAAAAATAAACGAATTGCAAAGACAGGCAATCCAGCTCATAAAGTTATACATATGTAGGCAGGAGCTACCGAATGTCATTTTTTGATGAGTTTGGACACTTACAAGCGAATGTGATCGAGAGACATTGTGCAAATGAACAAAGTTTTGGCTCATGCTTGTCTGAAGGAAGGACGGTGCTGGCTCTCCAGCAGCATGTCTACAGCTGTTTCTGTGTGGAGTCTGGAGTTACTAGTGCAATGGGCCTGCCTGCTCTGCTCAGAGAGGGAGAGGGGGGAGGAGCAGACGGGCCAAGAACGTAGAGGAGAAAAAAGTCAAGGAAATCAAGATCGCAGTGGCAGCTGTACAAATAACTCATCCAAAAGGGCTTTGACTTCTCAAACACGGCAGTAAGCTAACACAATATGATGCCCCATTACCTTATTAATTCAGCCACTTACTTAGATAGCAAGTTAAACTTAGGGGTCGTGTTAAAGCAGAATTCTGCGTTTTTCACGCAGAAAAGAAAAGAAAACGCATAAGAAATATCTTGCTGCGTTTTGTAAACGCAGATCTAAAATGCTTCTTATTGTAATTTTTGCTCGGCATCAGTGTCACGCTCTGGCTCCGGGACTCTGTATGTTGAGCCAGGGTGTGTTCGTTTATGTGTTCTGTTTCTATGTTGGGTGTTCTAGGTTGTCTATTTCTGTGTTTGCCTGAGTGACTCCCAATCAGAGACAACGAGTGTCAGCTGTTCGCTGGTTGTCTCTGATTGGGAGCCATATTTAAACTGTCTGTTTTCACCTTGTGGTTGTGGGTTTTTGTTCCGTGTCGGTATTTGTTTACCGTTGGACGTTACGAGTCATTTATTGTTTTGTTCGTGCTTTATTAATAAATTCTAAACATGTTCATTCAACACACTGCGCATTGGTCTACTTCTCTCGTAGACGATCGTGACAGAAAAAAACACCAAAACTGGACCAAGCAGCGTGTCCAGGAGCCATCGCCAGGGGAATCACTTGCAGATCTCCGTGGCAACCTCGACTGGGTCCAGCCTTGTAAAGAGCAGAGTGGATGGACTTGGGAACAGTGGAGGAAGAGTCTCGACTGGGTCAAGCCTAAGGAGGAGCAGAATGGCTGGAGTTGGAAGCAGGAGAGCGAGAGTTGGGCGAGAAATATAGAGGCCTGGCCCACGGGGAAGAGAGACCCCCAGAAATTTTTTAGGGGGGGGGGCTAACGCCGTGGACGACGGGCCAGCAGGAGACCGCGGCAGAGCGGCCCAGCAGATTGGCAGAGGAGGCCGCCAGGTTAAGGGGGCTACTGGTCACAGAGGAGAGGGAAAGTGTGGAGGCACGGCGAGAGGTACTGGGGTGTGTTACCAGTCCGGTCCGGCCCGTTCCTGATCCCTGCGTAGGGCCAGTGGTGTGTGTCCCCAGTACGGTCCGGCCTGTTCCTGCCTCTCGCACCAAGCCTACGGTGTGCGTCGCCAGCCCAGTTCGGCCTGTCCCTGCTCCACGCACCAAGCCTACGGTGTGCGTCGCCAGTCCAGCCCGGCCTGTCCCTGCTCCACGCACCAGGCCTGCGGTGTGCGTCGTCAGCCTGGTCCAGCCCGTTCCTGCCACTCGCACCAAGCCAGGGGTGCGAGTCGTCAGCCTGGTTCAGCCCGTTCCTGCTACTCGCACCAAGCGCGGGGTGCGAGTCGTCAGCCTGGTAAGGCCCGTCGCTGCTCCACGCACCAAGCCAAGGGTGCGAGTCGTCAGTCCGGTGAGGCCCGTTCCGGCTCCACGCACCAAGCCAGGGGTGCGTATCGTCTGCCCGGTCCGGTCCGTTGCTGCTCCACGCACCAAGCCAGGGGGGCGCATCGTCAGCCAGGTCCGGTCCGTTCCTGCCTCACGCGCCAAGCCAGGGGTGCGCGTCGTCAGTCTGGTGCCTGATCAGGTACCGGTCAGCTGCTCCACAACGGAGCGTAAGCAATCCGCTCCGTCGATGTCCAGTCCAGATCCAGCCAGCGGGGTCAGACCGGACCAGGGGCGCTACGGGGGAATTATGGAAGGGTGGTGGTCAAGCCCGGAGCCGGAGCCGCCTCCGAGGAGGAATGCCCACCCAGCCCTCCCCTGTGTGGGTTTTGTTGAGGCGCGGTCGCAGTCCGCGCCTTTAGGGGGGGGGTACTGTCACGCTCTGGCTCCGGGACTCTGTATGTTGAGCCAGGGTGTGTTCGTTTATGTGTTCTGTTTCTATGTTGGGTGTTCTAGGTTGTCTATTTCTGTGTTTGCCTGAGTGACTCCCAATCAGAGACAACGAGTGTCAGCTGTTCGCTGGTTGTCTCTGATTGGGAGCCATATTTAAACTGTCTGTTTTCACCTTGTGGTTGTGGGTTTTTGTTCCGTGTCGGTATTTGTTTACCGTTGGACGTTACGAGTCATTTATTGTTTTGTTCGTGCTTTATTAATAAATTCTAAACATGTTCATTCAACACACTGCGCATTGGTCTACTTCTCTCGTAGACGATCGTGACAATCAGACACATTTTGTGCTTCAGTTGCACTTCTAAATTCCCGAACGGGCATTCTATCAGCAGACAGTGCTCTGACTGATGTGTAAATACTTTTCTCAGGTACTTTTCTAGGTTTAGCCAGCCTATTTATCTCAGGTAAAATGCAAGATTAACTTTAAGCAAAACATTAGGAAATGTAGCTGGCTACATTATTTCTATGATAGGCCTAAACATTAGAAATATGCTTTTTCATTGTAAGCTCATTTACTTGTGTGGCTGCCAGCCAGATAGCGTTGCACTTCTGTTTTCATCTGATAAATATTAAGCTATTTTCTGCCGAATATGTTGCACTAGTGGCAATTTCCAAATACCCCGGTATACGGTATATACAGTAAACCGCCCAAGCCTAGTAAACATGCTAGTATCTAGAATACACATAATGACATATACTGTATACACAATCTCTATACTGCTTAAGACTAGATATAATGTAAGGGGCAAAACCAAATACGCAGTCTATAGAAATACACTTACAGGACAAAGGCCCAATAACTGGTAGGCATACAGTGAGGGAAAAAAGTATTTGATCCCCTGCTGATTTTGTACGTTTCCCACTGACAAAGTAATGATCAGTCTATAATTTTAATGGTAGGTTTATTTGAACAGTGAGAGACAGAATAACAACAAAAAAATCCAGAAAAACGCATGTCAAAAATGTTATAAATTGATTTGCATTTTAATGAGGGAAATAAGTATTTGACCCCCTCTCAATCAGAAAGATTTCTGGCTCCCAGGTGTCTTTTATACAGGTAACGAGCTGAGATTAGGAGCACACTTAAAGGGAGTGCTCCTAATCTCAGTTTGTTACCTGTATAAAAGACACCTGTCCACAGAAGCAATCAATCAATCAGATTGCAAACTCCACCATGGCCAAGACCAAAGAGCTCTCCAAGGATGTCAGGGACAAGATTATAGACCTACACAAAGCTGGAATGGGCTACAAGACCATCACCAAGCAGCTTGGTGAGAAGGTGACAACAGTTGGTGCGATTATTCGCAAATGGAAGAAACACAAAATAACTGTCAATCTCCCTCGGCCTGGGGCTCCATGCAAGATCTCACCTCCTGGAGTTGCAATGATCATGAGAACGGTGAGGAATCAGCCCAGAACTACATGGGAGGATCTTGTCAATGATCTCAAGGCAGCTGGGACCATAACCACCAAGAAAACAATTGGTAACACACTACGCCGTGAAGGACTGAAATCCTGCAGCGCCCGCAAGGTCCCCCTGCTCAAGAAAGCACATATACATGCCCGTCTGAAGTTTGCCAATGAACATCTGAATGATTCAGAGGAGAACTGGGTGAAAGTGAAAGTGTTGTGGTCAGATGAGACCAACATGGAGCTCTTTGGCATCAACTCAACTCGCTGTGTTTGGAGGAGGAGGAATGCTGCCTATGACCCCAAGAACACCATCCCCACCGTCAAACATGGAGGTGGAAACATTATGCTTTGGGGGTGTTTTTCTGCTAAGGGGACAGGACAACTTCACCGCATCAAAGGGACGATGGACGGGGCCATGTACCGTCAAATCTTGTGTGAGAACCTCCTTCCCTCAGCCAGGGCATTGAAAATGGGTTGTTGATGGGTATTCCAGCATGACAATGACCCAAAACACACGGCCAAAGCAACAAAGGAGTGGCTCAAGAAGAAGCACATTCAGGTCCTGGAGTGGCCTAGCCAGTCTCCAGACCTTAATTCCATAGAGAATCTGTGGACGGAGCTGAAGGTTCGAGTTGCCAAACGTCAGCCTCGAAACCTTAATGACTTGGAGAAGATATGCAAAGAGGAGTGGGACAAAATCCCTCCTGAGATGTGTGCAAACCTGGTGGCCAACTACAAGAAACGTCTGACCTCTGTGATTGCCAACAAGGGTTTTGCCACCAAGTACTAAGTCATGTTTTGCAGAGGGGTCAAATACTTATTTCCCTCATTAAAATGCAAATCAATTTATAACATTTTTGACATGTGTTTTTCTGGATTGTTTTGTTGTTATTCTGTCTCTCACTGTTCAAATAAACCTACCATTAAAATAATAGACTGATCATTTCTTTGTCAGCGGGCAAACGTACAAAATCAGCAGGGGATCAAATACTTTTTTCCCTCACTGTATGCTAAATCTACATCAATGGAATGACATAGAAAGTAATTGAAATGTGACTGCAATGTAACCAAGATCTGCGCATGTGCACGATACCATGACGTGGAATTGTAACTGTGCCACGAGGCACAGGCTATGTTACATGCTACATAAAGGTGTTGAATGTCCATAAACACAGCTACAGTATGTGCATAAGCAGACAATACAAAAGGAATATATTTCCTTTTAAACGATACATGTGCGCTTCACCACCAGGCCTAACAATCTAACATTAATGGCTAACATTCTGGCATAGCTGGCTAGCAGTAGCATGAGACACATATAAGGAAATAATTAATAAACATGTTAAATATTAACTTGACCTCCTTAACAACATCCAACTAAAGTAATTGACATGTAGGACAGTAGGGGAGAGTGAGGTAAGTTGAGAAATGTTTTACATTCAGCATCACTCCGTCAAGGGAAATATAGTATTCTTTCTAACAAAGATATCTACGTATATTTCAGGATGTTGTGTATCCCTGGACATAATCAGAATTCATGTAAACATTACAGTTTTGAAAACATAGCTTGTCCAAAAAAAAAGTGTTCTCTTGGCACAACTTTGCCCAAGTTATAAATTTCTGTACTGAATGAAATATTACTGCTACCTTTTTAAGACCATGTCCATCATGTCTATTTCCCAAACACAATTCAACACAATCACAATCTCTGTTTTGTCTTTTAATCATTTTAAGCATATTTTAACACAGGCTTAACACCTAACAAACACTTTGTACTTTCTTTAAACACTTTTTATCATAGGCCAGGGCCTGTTGTTACCTCATATCCTAGCAATAATGCATTGCATTACTCCTGGGAAGAAAACTCAACTTGCCATTGGCTCAACCATTTGCTCAACTTACCCCATGGTCATTGGCTCAACTTACCCCAAGGCAAACCTTTTTACTATAATAGCCCACACAGCTACAAGGATTCACTTACATTTTAGGTTTATTGAAGCTTATAGAGACACCAACTGATGTGTAGAACAATCTTTAAATTATCTACTTTGATTTAGATACAAGCATCATGAAACTTCTAACACAATAAATTAATTTGACTTTGAGTTTTTGGGACCTAACTTTATCCATGTGGTTTCTCCTTGCACGGTCTCAATGAAATTATGACCTCTACTTAAATATTTGGTCAAATTATTAATTTTGTGTATGGTTTCCTAGAAACAAGGATGGCTCAATTTACCATTTTAGCTTAACCCCACTCTCCCCTACTTACAATTAGATGCACACACTAACAGAAGTCATGTGGTCCTCTGTAGCTCAGCTGGTAGAGCACGGCGCTTGTAACGCCAAGGTAGTGGGTTCGATCCCCGGGACCACCCATACACAAAAATGTATGCACGCATGACTGTAAGTCGCTTTGGATAAAAGCGTCTGCTAAATGGCATATTATTATTATTATTATTATATACAGAAACTTGAGGAACAGTCCAATGAGTCCTTTCTCTTCTGAACGCGATCTCGCTCTGACGGCAGCAGCGGGGTTCAATGAGGTGCACGGGGAATGGTGAACTATGATTAGCTGGTAAAAGCGGGGTGACATGGAGTTACCACTATGACCATGACTAAAAAGTCAGAGCAAAATTCTCTTGCTTGAGAAATTACTCTTTGCTAAGAAGATATTTTTGACCATTGATCATTTGACAATTTTAATCGAAAAGCAAGGTACTTAATTGTTACCCAGAAATTATTTGATATTGAGATAAAACAGCTGCATTGGACCTTTAAAGAACTGTTGTTATTGTCATTAAAGAGACTATAACAACGGAGGAAGCAGGAGAGGGGTCGTTGTGCTGGGGAGGTGAGGAGGGGGGTGAGGGAAGGCTGGGGGGGTGGGTGTCGGTGGTGCATTCTAATGAGCAAGCGGAGGCAGTGTCTCTCCATTCCTTAACCGGAGCAAGACAACGGCATGATTGCTTTTTCAGCGGGGTGACGAATGCCAGAACATCGATTCGCTGTGCTCGTGGAAGAGGAATATTAGCTGTTGTCAGACACTTAAAGCGCAGTTTAATTGAGGTGATACACACTCATCCACCAGCATTGGCTCTGTCCAACAAGTCCAACAGAAACCTCTCAGCTGGAACAGGGAAATCACTAGCAAACGGCAACGAGTGGATCTCTGAGCTATAACTCTCATACTGTAGATGAATTGATAAATGTGTTAGTGTTGTGTCTAATGCATACATTTAGCACTTGATCTGTGTGCTCATGAAGGATGCTATTGATTTCCGTTGAGAAATCATTGCATGATTACAGAGTTGTATTGAATGCAATCACCCCTTTATTGCATGTTTATAGTTAATGTCTCTAAGTGAAATGAGTCATTTCTAACCTGCGTATGTATATATGACAGACAGACGTAAGCGTATATAGGTCGTTATCAATAAAATGTCAACATAAGGTGCAGAGCGTTCAATTTTCCTGCTGGGGGGCAAGGAGACACCCAGCTCTGCTAAAACCACTGACAACTGCATGTCGTTTTCAAGGGATTGTTAAATAAATATTAACTATTTGGTTGTAATATCATCACCTCTCGAAAAACAGTCAGAACGACACATTTTCAATTATTCCATGCAAAACAATTGTCACGACTTCCGCCGAAGTTGGTGCCTCTCCTTGTGCGGGCGGCTATCGGCGATAGTCGTCACCGGTCTTCTAGCTGCCACCGATCTACGTTTCTTTTTCTATGTTGTTTTGTCTTGATTGTACACACCTGGTTCCCATCACGTTATGATTATTTCCCTATTTAACCCTCTGCTTCCCTCATGGTTTTGTGCGTGATTGTTTTTTGTTTGGTGTTATGTACTGCTGTGAGCATTTGTATTTCCCTGCGTGGAAATTAGATTTATTGCTTTTCCGAGTAAAGTTCATTATTTACTCAGTTCTGTGTCCTGCGCCTGAGTCCGTCCTACTGCTGCACACTGACACCTGACAGAATCACGCACCCCCTATGTAGTCAGCAGGTGCACCCAGTCCTCTGGTACCGGTGGAGGAGCGCGTCCAGCAGCACGCGATGATGCTCCACAATCTGGGCACAGCGATGGATCGATGGGAGAGAGAGGGTTTTCCCACACCCCCATCAACTTCACCTCAACCCACACCGCTGTCCACCCCTCCGTCACCTGGACCCAGTGGGATTCGGCTCTCGCTCCCGAATGCCTATGATGGGACGGCTGCCGGGTGCCAGGGGTTCCTGCTCCAGGTGGAGCTCTACCTGGCGACCGTCCACCCGGCTCCCTCGGGATACGAGAGAGTGTCCGCCCTCATCTCCTGTTTGTCGGGGAAAGCGCTGGAGTGGGTCAACGCCGAATGGGGCGGGATAGACGCTACATTGGTTCAATACGAGGATTTGTTCCATCTCCGACAAGGGAAGAGGAGCGCACAGGACTTCGCACTGGACTTCCGGACCCTGGCTGCCAGCGCGGGATGGAATGAGAGGGCCCTGATTGACCATTACCGGTGCAGTCTACGGGAGGACGTTCGTCGGGAACTGGCCTGCAGGGACACCACCCTTACACTCGACCAGCTGGTGGATTTATCCATCCTGCTGGATAACCTGTTGGCCACCCGCGGACGCTCGGATTGGGGTCCGTCCGTTCCATCTCCCAGCACTTCCGAGTCTACACCAATGGAGCTCGGAGGTGTTGCTCGTAGGTTGACCGGAGGGGGGGCCGTTTCCTGCACCACCTGTGGCCGCAGAGGGCACACTGCTGGTCGGTGCTGGGGAGGTTCCCCAGGGAGTCGAGGCAGCAGGCAGGGCACTGGTGGATCATCCCAGGTGAGTAGGCACCCGACTCACCCAGAGCTCCCTGTTGCGCACATGTATGTCTGTGTAAAGTTTCCCCGCATTCCCAGCATAAGGCGCTAGTAGATTCAGGCGCAGCTGGGAACTTTATTGACCGTGCATTTGCACTTAGACTAGGGATCCCTATTGTTCCTGTTGATGTACATGCCTTAGATAGTCGTCCTTTAGGATCGGGCCTGATTAGGGAGGTCACAGCTCCACTAGGTATGATAACGCAGGAGGGTCATGAGGAGAGTATTAGTCTCTTCCTGATAGATTCTCCTGTGTTTCCTGTAGTTTTGGGGCTTCCCTGGTTGGCCCATCATGACCCCACTATTTTGTGGCAACAGAGAGCTCTGAAGGGATGGTCACGTCAGTGCTCAGGGAGGTGTGTAGGTGTTTCCATAGGTGCAACTTCGGTGGAAAGTCCAAACCAGGTCTCCCCCATGCACATTCCCCCCGAATATGCCGATTTGTCTCTCGCCTTAATTACCACCCCATCGACGGGGGGATTGTGCAATAAATCTCCAGGTAGACGCAGCACTTCCCAGGAGTCACTTGTATCCTCTGTCACAGGAGGAGACAGCGGCTATGGAAACAAATGTCTCCGAATCTCTGGGACAGGAATACATTCGGCCTTCCACTTCACCTGCCTTCTCAAGTTTCTTTTTTGTGAAGAAGAAGGATGGAGGTTTACGCCCGTGCATTGACTATCTGGGCATAAATCAGATCACGGTGAAGTACAGTTACCTGTTGCCTCTCATAGCCAGTGTGATCGAGTCATTGCACGGGGCGCGCTTCTTCACAAAATTGGATCTCAGGAGCGTGTACAACCTAGTGCGGATCCGGGAGGGGGATGAGTGGAAGACGGCATTTAGTACCACCTCTGGGCACTATGAGGACCTCGTCATGCCGTACGGGTTGATGAATGCTCCATCAGTCTTCCAATCCTTTGTCGACGAGATCTTCAGGGACATGCACTGGCAGGGACATACACTCAACTCACATAAAACAATCACCCACAAGGACAAGGGGGCAGAGGGAACACTTATACACGGACTAATGAGGGGATATGAACCAGGTGTGTGTAATTGACAAGACAAGACAAATGGAATGATGATATATGGAGCGAAAGTGGCTAGTAAGCCGGTGACGACGAACGCCGAAGCCTGCCTGAACAAGGAGGGGAGGCAGCCTCGGGAAGTCCTGACAGTGCCCCCCCCCCCCCCCCGACGCGCAGCTCTAGCAGTGCGCCAACCCCGGCCTTGAGGACCTTATGACGATGCACGGTGCATTGGAGGTAAACGTGAGCAGCGTCCCACGTCTCCTCCGTGCGCCGAAACCAGTCATCCACCGCAGGAGCCTCGGTCTGGCTCTGGTGGAATGGTGCCAGAACCGGTTGGTAACCTAAAACACATTGGAATGGCGTTAGGTTAGTAGAGGAGTGGCGGAGAGAGTTCTGGGCATATTCTGCCCATGGCAAGAACACCGACCACTCCCCCAGCCGGTCCTGGCAGTAGGACCGCAGGAACCTACCCACATCCTGATTTACCCGTTCCACCTGCCCATTAGACTCGGGGTGGAACCCAGAGGTCAGGCTGAGCGAGACCCCCAGACGTTCCATGAACGCCTTCCAGACCTTGGATGTGAACCGGGGACCTCGGTCAGACACTATATCCTCTGGTACCCCGTAGTGCTGGAAGACGTGTGTAAACAGAGCCTCCGCAGTTTGCAGAGCCGTGGGGAGACCGGGCAGAGGAAGGAGGTGGCAGGCCTTGGAAAAGCGGTCCACAACGACCAGGATGTTGGTGTTACCTTGGGAGAGGGGAAGATCAGTCAGGAAATCAACACATAGGTGCGATGTGGGCTTGGTCCTGGATAATCAATATGTAATTTGCCTCTGACTCATTGAAGTCGAGGTCCTAAACCAAATCAATGTTATTTTTGGTCATAAGAAACGATGACAGAAACATTATGTACCAAAACAGTTTTAAAAAATACACAAAATAACACAATTGGTAAGTAACCGTAAATTGGCTGCTATTCCCTCTAGTTCCATCTCCAGCGCCACCTCCAGCACCAACCTAGTGAAGTTGGATAACATTATCCCCTTATTAAGTGTTTAATCACAATTGCTGCTGACAGACATGATAGGCTAAATTGATTGATGGACCACGTCAAATCCGCTAGCTAGCTAATAACAGATCACGTCAATATGGCTAGCTAATTAACAAGCTAACTTTCAAGGGATAAACTACATGGCTATATCCAAATATTGTTTGATTTGCTTGCCCTCTATAGTGGTGATGACAGTAGTCCGACTGACAACTTTACCAGGACAAGGACTTGCCGATGTCAAGCTCTTTCCGAAAGCCTAATCTCTGATGAAGCAAGCTAAATGACACATGTTGTTTGCTTATCTAGCTCGCTAGCTACATGTCAAATGGATAGGCTACCTTTATGTATCTGAAAATACATGATCAATTGATGTGTACTGATCATGAAAAGCATGCAGTTACTTGCTATATAACTGATGATAGAGCTAAATGTGTAATAATTGGAAATGTGTGGTTCTGACTATGATGTTCAAGAGGTGACGATATTAAAACAAAATAGTTCAAAATGTATTTTACAATCCCTTGAAAACGTCACGTAGCTGTCAATGGTTTTAGCGGAGCAGGAGGTCTCTTTGCCCCCCAACAGCCATATCAAACACTCTACACCTTATTGTGATGTTTTATTGATAACGACCTATACATACACATGTTACATTTCTTGGTACATTTCATCAGCAGGGATTACATATATAGCATTCACAGACAGGTGTAGTAACAGTGGGTGATGTGTGAGTGAGCTGAGATGCAGATGTGAAGAGGATGACTGAAGGCTATCTTCTAGGTGCACTCTAAAAAATCCTGGGTTGTTTGGCTGACCCATCTGCTGGGTTGCAGGCATTGGGTCACATAATAGTGTTATTAGTTTTATATTAGAATATGTAAAGTCCAAAAATATTCAAGGGAAATTGAAATTTGCAATGTACAGACTTAACATGATGAACAGGAATGACATTTACTCTCATGGGGGTGGTCAAAGATAACTACATTAAAGACACACCCCTAATAGGCCACGCCTCTTTTTATTATATGGATTATTATCAAAAAAGACCCAGCTGCTGGATCAACCCAACATGAAAGTGAATATAAACCCAACTGATGGTTAAATTAACCCATGTTTGGGTAATCCAAACAACCCAACATGTTGGGTTATTTACGCAACCCAACTGACTGCATCAAAATAACCTAGCGTGTGTTCTGTCCAATAGTTTCCCAGCGCTGGGTTACCAAATAACCCAAATTGGGTTGTTTTTAACCTATCATTTTTTAAAAGTCTGTCTGGAGATATTTGAACCTCAACTACTTATACAGATACTCATAAATACTGTATGTATCCCACGTCACACCTCTGTCTGTCACACCAAACTACTTTTCCTGGATGAAAAACTTTGTCCCTCTACTATGTAAATGCATTGAACATAATTCAGGTTGAGCTGTAAGTGTATTTGGATAGACATTCTCTGGCGCCCGGGAGGCAAAGCAATCCAGAGAAAATTGGAAAATCAATTGTGTCACATTGAAATCAAGTTGATTTTCCCTCCACCGCTTTCTCTCTCAGGCATTAAATTCTGTCTTGATATGCATATTCAGGTCCTCCATATATATTTTTTACTCCACTTTGTCTGCTCCTCTCTCATTTCTATATGCCTCTCACTTTTTGGATCAATGGCACACTATAATATTTTACAGCTAATATCACACACTGATGGGGGCCATTTTCCTCGGGGCTGTGAAGTAGCATTCATGTCGCCGATCAGACAGAAAAGACAGACGTTAGAGATCAGATCTTTCTCAATCTCTGCAAGTCTCATAGAGCAGTAGTCTTTCAGTAGTCAATCTGATGGACACACACAGTCTCACAAACGCTGGACAGAACTACAGAACACTCTCATTCTCAGACATTTCTCTCATGGCAAAATCAATTGGTGGGTATCAAATGCTTTGGGTTGTTTTTTTTTTTTATATGAAGGAATTAACTTAAAGTATGTTGCAGTGGATGTAAAATGATATTATAAAACTCTAGTTGTACTACCCGTGGCCCTTCCCATGGCAGATGTGATGGGTTGAGTTGACTGACAGGCACAATGTGTGATTTATACTAGCTGTCTGTCGGACTGATGGCCCTGAAAAATGGTCTGTGTATGTGTTATTATGTATATGTGTGTGTACTGTATATGCATGTGTGTGCGTGCCTGTGTATGTGTCATGTTAGTGCTTTGAGCTGTTCTCTCAGTCTCCCGGCTGTGGCGCATGGTGATTAATAGACTTCCCAGTCCACTGTGCTGTCAGGGCCTGCCTCCCCTCTTGACACAGCCCACCTCCCCTCCCCTCATCAAGACTATCCTACATCCTGTCCACAGTCATCAGTACCTGGATCACAGCGGAGTAGAACTTCCACTCTGCTTCCCTCTGACAGACAGTATCACCTTGTACCTTCCCAGGACCCAGTACCCAGGGCTCATCACTCTACAGCCACAGAGGCACTGTCAGTCCAGGCTTTATCTGTCAGTCAGTCCAGGCTTTATCTGTCAGTCCAGGCTTTATCTGTCAGTCAGTCCAGGCTTTATCTGTCAGTCCAGGCTTTATCTGGCCTACACCCCTCATTCAGTACCAGTCAGCTTCTCAGATGAATCAGGCTCATGGTGATCAGGTATCCCACCACCACCCACCACAGGCACTGTGTAGTTTATCACCTCTCTGTGTGGTGTCCCTGCAATGGGTGTTATGTAAAAAAAAAACTGATACTTACTGGTTTTTACATCCTATATCTAAGAGGTCAAGCTGAGAGAGTGTAAGATCACACCCATACCACACTAATCACACCCATACATACCACATTCCCACATTCCTCTATCATTTAAAATTATTCACAGCACACATCTTACATGATGTGTGCATGTACCATACTTAGCGGAGGCTTTGGTCTATACTAAGTGTGTCTCCACTCATCTCCCCTCATTACAGCCTGTGATTCCTGCTGAAGCACAATGAAAGGTCAGCGGGAGGTTCTGTGTATAATGATGTGCTGCTACTTATCTCCTCTGGATCTCCTCTGACCCATGCTGCTCCTGCTCTGAGGATGTAAAGCACTCTGAGTGACAGACAGGCATTGTGTAGTGTGGTGTTTTGCTCTTAAACCCATTGGGGAACTCCACTTGGGTTCATAATGCCAACACGTTAAGAGAGGCTTGTGGTAAGCTTAAAATCACTAGAAAAATATTAAAATGTTGGTAATAAAACTAAAATAAAAGTATTTACAAACCAGCCCAGATTACCTTTTGCTACCTTTTTGCTAAAACAAAGAGCAGTGTTAAGCTCCTTAGGTTAAGACAAACCAGTCAGTAGTAATGAGTATAATATTAAATGTGAGTCCAAAGGAAAAGGACATAATGGCAAGTCAGATTTGCTTCAATATGCGCCAATAAAAGAGCAATGGTTGCAGATTGAATGATCAACACCCTGCTATGAATTATTTGAACAGCTCTGTTTCAGGCTGTGTCTTTAATTTAGATTCCTTTGCGGTAGCATTGCCAGGTGTTACTGACACGCACGCTCACAAGCACGCACGCATGCATAAATGCATACACATACACAGACACACACGCAGGCTAATGTGATTGAAGCAGCAGTTTTGGGGGTGTAGGTTACGGTGTAGGTCTGTGGTGCTGTTGGTCTGGCTGTAACCTAACTGATGTTGACAGACTGTTAATGGTGGTGACTCTGTGGGTTTCTAATTTTCACTGGGCAATCTGGGACCTGTCACTGGTAACGGCGGCCAATCGATAGGCCTGGCAGCCCCTCGCCCTCCACTTCCATACGGATGAAATATATGGAGCCAAAATGGACGTGTACAAATCAGTGCCCTGAGTGCTTCTGAGGGTCTGTCTGTCTGTCTGTATCACTGTCTCTCTGTGTCTTGGTCCTTCTGTACCTCTGTCCCTCTGAGTGTGTGTAAACAGATGGGCTATGAGAGATGTTTGTTAAACTCCAATCTCTGTCAGACACAAAGTAACACTTAAAAGAGAGCCGCTACAATAACAAGATATGTAAGTAAGAGTGACAGGAGGACAGATAACATTATTTCCCGGGTTTGTTGTACCTGTGTGTCTGTCTCGTTATAATCAATCATGTTGATACGATGGCCAAGGTATCATGTGGTCTTCCCTTGCTTTGTTCTTGATGTTCTTTGGATGTTTACCTTCCATTTGTCAACTTGGCCCTCAACGTAAAAAAAAAAAAGCTAGGGCCTCCCGAGTGGCGCAGCGGTCTAAGGCACTGCATCGCAGTGCTTGAGGCATCACTACAGACCCAGGTTCGATCTGTGTCACAACCGGCCGTGACTGGGAGTCCCAAAGGGTGGCTCACAATTGGCCCAGTGTCGTCCGGGTTAGTGGAGTGTTTGGCCGGGGAGGCTTTACTTGGCTCAACGCGCTCTAGCGACTCCTTGTGGCAGGCTGGGCGCTGGCAGGCTGACTTTGGTCGTCAGTGGAATGATGTTTCCTCCGACACATTGGTGCGGGCGGGTGTTAAGAAGCGCGGTTTGGCGTGTCATGTTTTGGAGGACGCATGACTCGACCTTCGTCTCTCCCGAGCCCGTTGGGGAGTTGCAGCGATGAGACAATATCGAAAAAGGGGGTAAAGATAAGTGAATTGTTTCAACTAATTATTATTAAGTAACAGAAACAGTAACTGGTTCCACAGCCTTTTTTGTTTTCTCAACTTTTAGGTCAAACAGTTTTTTTTTGTTTTTTTTTATTTGGGGGTAAATCAGCTTTAAAATTGCAGATAGATTGTAACTTCCATCAATGTGATTGTCTGCATCACTTCCAATCCCCCATATGTTATTTTTTTCTCTCGCAAATATATATATATATATATATATATATATATATATATACATACATACAGTTGAAGTTGGAAGTTTACATACCCTTAGGTTGGAGTCATTAAAATGTGTTTTACAACCACACTATAGTTTTGGCAAGTCGGTTAGGACATCTACTTTGTGCATGACACAAGTAATTTTTCCAACAATTGTTTACAGACAGATTATTTCAGTTATAATTCACTGAATCACAAGTTTACATACACTATGTTGACTGTGCCTTTAAACAGCTTGAAAAATTCCAGAAAATGATGTCATGGCTTTAGAAGCTTCTGATAGGCTAATTGACATCATTTGAGTCAATTGGAGGTGTACCTGTGGATGTATTTCAAGGCCTACCTTCAAACTCAGTGCCTCTTTGCTTGACATCATGGGAAAATCAAAAGAAATCAGCCCAGACCTCAGAACAAAATGTGAAGACCTCCACAAGTCTGGTTCATCCTTGGAAGCAATTTCCAAATGCCTGAAGGTACCACGTTCATCTGTACAAACAATAGTACGCAAGTATAAACACCATGGGACCACGCAGCCTTCATACTGCTCAGGAAGGAGACGCCTTCTGTCTCCTAGAGATGAACGTACTTTGGTGCGAAAAGTGCAAATCAATCCCAGAACAACAGCAAAGGACCTTGTGAAGATGCTGGAGGAAACGGGTACAAAAGTATCTATATCCACAGTAAAACGAGTCCTATATCAACATACCCTGAAAGACCGCTCAGGAAGGAAGAAGCCACTGTTCCAAAACCACCATAAAATAGCCAGAGTATGGTTTGCAACTGCACATGGGGACAAAGATCATACTTTTTGGAGAAATGTCCTCTGGTCTGATGAAACAAAATAGAACTGTTTGGCCATAATGACCATCGTTATGTTTGGAGGAAAAAGGGGGTCTTGCAAGCCGAAGAATACCATTCCAACCGTGAATCACGGGGGTGGCAGCATCATGCTGTGGGGGTGCTTTGCTGCAGGAGGGACTGGTGCACTTCACAAAATAGATGGCATCATGAAGAGGGAAAAAAGTATTTGATCCCCTGTTGATTTTGTATATTTGCCCACTGACATAGACATGATCAGTCTATAATTTTAATGGTAGGTTTATTTGAACAGTGAGAGACAGAATAACAACAACAAAAATCCAGAAAAACGCATGTCAAAAATGTTATAAATTGATTAGCATTTTAATGAGGGAAATAAGTATTTTACCCCTCTGCAAGACATGACTTAGTACTTGGTGGCAAAACCCTTGTTGGTAATCACAGAGGTCAGACATTTCTTGTAGTTTCTTGAGGGATTTTGTCCCACTCCTCTTTGCAGATCTTCTTCAAGTCATTAAGGTTTCGAGGCTGATGTTTGGCAACTCAAACCTTCAGCTCCCTCCACAGATTTTCTACGGGATTAAGGTCTGGAGACTGGCTAGGCCACTCCAGGACCTTAATGTGCTTCTTCTTGAGCCACTCCTTTGTTGCCTTGGCCGTGTGTTTTGGGTCATTGTCATGCTGGAATACCCATCCACAACCCATTTTCAATGCCCTGGCTGAGGGAAGGAAGTTCTCACCCAAGATTTGACGGTACATGGCCCCGTCCATCGTCCCTTGCGGTGTAGTTGTCCTGTCCCCTTAGCAGAAAAACACCCCCAAAGCATAATGTTTCCACCTCCATGTTTGACGGTGGGGATGGTGTTCTTGGGGTAATAGGCAACATTTCTCCTCCTCCAAACACGGCGAGTTGAGTTGATGCCAAAGAGCTCGATTTTGGTCTCATCTGACCACAACACTTTCACTTTCACCCAGTTCTCCTCTGAATCATTCAGATGTTCATTGGCAAACTTCAGACGGTCATGTATATGTGCTTTCTTGAGCAGGGGGACCTTGCGGGCGCTGCAGGATTTCAGTCCTTCACGGCGTAGTGTGTTACCAATTGTTTTCTTGGTGGTTATGGTCCCAGATGCCTTGAGATCATTGACAAGATTCTCCCATGTAGTTCTGGGCTGATTCCTCACCGTTCTCATGATCATTGCAACTCCACGAGGTGAGATCTTGCATGGAGCCCCAGGCCAAGGGAGATTGACAGTTATTTTGTGTTTCTTCCATTTGCAAATAATCGCACCAACTGTTGTCACCTTCTCACCAAGCTGCTTGGCGATGGTCTTGTAGCCCATTCCAGCTTTGTGTAGGTCTACAATCTTGTCCCTGACATCCTTGGAGAGCTCTTTGGTCTTGGCCATGGTGGAGAGTTTGGAATCTGATTGATTGATTGCTTCTGTGGACAGGTGTCTTTTATACAGGTAACAAACTGAGATTAGGAGCACTCCCTTTAGCTTTAGCTCGTTACCTGTATAAAAGACACTTGGGAGCCAGAAATCTTTCTGATTGAGAGGGGATCAAATACTTATTTCCCTCATTAAAATGCAACATTTTATTTCCCTCATAACATTTTTGACATGCGTTTTTCTGGATTTCTTTGTTGTTATTTTGTCTCTCACTGTTCAAATAAACCTACCATTAAAATTATAGACTGATAATTTCTTTGTCAGTGGGCAAACGTACAAAATCAGCAGGGGATCAAATACTTTTTTCCCTCACTGTACATACTATATATATTTTATGGACACAGTCAATTTTACAATAATTATATTTTGTTTGTTTTTACTCCTGAACTTCCTCTATCCTCAACCTCTCTGATCATTTTCATGTGGTCTTCTGTAGCTCAATTGGTAGAGCATGGCGCTTGTAACGGCAGGGTAGTGGATTCGATCCCCGGGACCACCCATACGTAAAAATGGATGCACACATGACTGTAAGTCGCTTTGGATAAACGCGTCTGCTAAATGGCATATTACATTATATTATGATGTCCGTCCGGTTTGCTTCTATATGCCATATCTTTCAAACTGTGCTCTTTCACAAAAGCTCTCAACCTATAATCTATATACTTATTATGGACACAGTATGCTTTACATTAGTTATCTTGTTGTTATTAGTTGTTGTTAGTTGTTATTAGTCACATCCTTAAGCTCCATTCAACACCTCCCATCTGTCTCTTAACACCATCCATATTGGATTTCTATTTGCCATATCTTTTTCAACTGTACTGTGATGTTTCACAAAAGTTCTGAACCCTTCTATTCTCATTGTTTCTACAGATTGTAAATTGAAAATAAACATTTTTGCTAAAAGTATTATTATATTATTGATCGATTGACTATGACTTTTCAGATCACCCAGTAGTGCTATGTGCAGGGTTAGCTCCAGGTAAATATTGCAATCCTTCAGCCATTGCTGGACATTTGTCCAAAAACAAGCTACAAATGGACAGTACCGAAACAAATGATCTAATGATTCTGTCTCTTCGCAGCAAAATCTGCAGAGCTGGGAAGATTGTGTTCCCCATATAAATAACATTCTATTGGTTGCAAGAATTTTGTATAATAATAAAAATTGAGAAATTCTAAGTTTTGAATCCGGCGTCGTTTTGCGAATCAGTTCATAAACACTATACCATGGAATTGGTACGTCAAAAATCTCTCCCCATCTATTTTGCAATCTATATGGGACGTCTGTCATTCCTGGTCCTTAAATTAAACTTGTATACTTTTTTATTTATCTCAATTTCTTTAAACAATTATGTTCTTTAATGCAGGGCCGACAGACAAGTTCCTTACTTTTTCCCCCTTCCACTTTCCTCTTCAATTTTTGTGATAATGCTGCAATTATTTGGTTGTAATTTTGAGTAGAGCAGACATCTCCATATGTTTTTGTTAGCTGCATGTGTCCTACCTATGATATCATTTACGAATAATACAGTGAGGGAAAAAAGTATTTGATCCCCTGCTGATTTTGTACATTTGCCCACTGACAAAGACATGATCAGTCTATCATTTTAATGGTAGGTTTATTTGAACAGTGAGAGACAGAATAACAACAAAAAAATCCAGAAAAACGCATGTCAAAAATGTTATAAATTGATTTGCATTTTAATGAGGGAAATAAGTATTTGACCCCTCTGCAAAACATGACTTAGTACTTGGTGGTAAAACCCTTGTTGGCAATCACAGAGGTCAGATGTTTCTTGTAGTTGGCCACCAGGTTTGCACACATCTCAGGAGGGATTTTGTCCCACTCCTCTTTGCAGATCTTCTCCAAGTCATTAAGGTTTCGAGGCTGACGTTTGGCAACTCGAACCTTCAGCTCCCTCCACAGATTTTCTATGGGATTAAGGTCTGGAGACTGGCTAGGCCACTCCAGGACCTTAATGTGCTTCTTCTTGAGCCACTCCTTTGTTGCCTTGGCCGTGTGTTTTGGGTCATTGTCATGCTGGAATACCCATCCACGACCCATTTTCAATGCCCTGGCTGAGGGAAGGAGGTTCTCACCCAAGATTTGACGGTACATGGCCCCGTCCATCGTCCCTTTGATGCGGTGAAGTTGTCCTGTCCCCTTAGCAGAAAAACACCCCCAAAGCATAATGTTTCCACCTCCATGTTTGACGGTGGGGATGGTGTTCTTGGGGTCATAGGCAGCATTCCTCCTCCTCCAAACACGGCGAGTTGAGTTGATGCCAAATAACTTGATTTTGGTCTCATCTGACCACAACACTTTCACCCAGTTCTCCTCTGAATCATTCAGATGTTCATTGGCAAACTTCAGACGGGCCTGTATATGTGCTTTCTTGAGCAGGGGGACCTTGCGGGCGCTGCAGGATTTCAGTCCTTCACGGCGTAGTGTGTTACCAATTGTTTTCGTGGTGACTATGGTCCCAACTGCCTTGAGATCATTGACAAGATCCTCCCGTGTAGTTCTGGGCTGATTCCTCACCGTTCTCATGATCATTGCAACTCCACAAGTGAGATCTTGCATGGAGCCCCAGGCCGAGGGATATTGACAGTTATTTTGTGTTTCTTCCATTTGCGAATAATCGCACCAACTGTTGTCACCTTCTCACCAAGCTGCTTGCCGATGGTCTTGTAGCCCATTCCAGCCTTGTGTAGGTCTACAATCTTGTCCCTGACATCCTTGGAGAGCTCTTTGGTCTTGGCCATGGTGGAGAGTTTGGAATCTGATTGATTGATTGCTTCTGTGGACAGGTGTCTTTTATACAGGTAACAAACTGAGATTAGGAGCACTCCCTTTAAGAGTGTGCTCCTAATCTCAGCTCATTACCTGTATAAAAGACACCTGGGAGCCAGAAATCTTTCTGATTGAGAGGGGGTCAAATACTTATTTCCCTCATTAAAATGCAAATCAATTTATAACATTTTTGACATGCGTTTTTCTGGATGTTTTTGTTGTTATTTTGTCTCTCACTGTTAAAATAAACCTACCATTAAAATGATAGACTGATCATTTCTTTGTCAGTGGGCAAACGTACAAAATCAGCAGGGGATCAAATACTTTTGTCCCTCACTGTATACCTTTATTAAACATTTTTTCAAAAAAGTAATGTTTTTGATCAATTACATTATTTGAGTTTACCCACAATATTTGTTGCATTATTTGTTCTGTCGTTTCTGGATGATTAAATTGAATTTGCAACCAACTTTCTATTGCTTGTTTTAGAAATAGTGATATTTGGGAGATGATTTCCTTTTCAAATAACTGAAAGTGAGAGGTTGTAATCTGAATAAAGGGATAAAGGCCATTCTTGATCATGGGGTGAGACAATCTTACTAAAGTATAACTTTTGTATGACTGAAGCTTTTAGTCATAGGTCTAATGCTTTAATATTTAATATCTGTCCTCCGAATTCATATTCATTATATTAAATAGGCCCGTTTAATTTTGTCTGGCTTGCCGTTCCAAATAAAATGGAATAATTTTTCTCATATAATTTAGAAAACTGTTCGCTAGGCGTAGGCAAGACCATAAGCAAATAGGTAAACTGGGATAATACTAAAGAGTAAATCAGGGTTTTCCACAAATAGACAGGTATTTACCTTTCCATGGTAGCAAGATCTTATCTATTTTTGCTAACTTTCTATTAAAATGTATTGGAGTGAGATAATTTATTTAATTTAGGATATGTGTTCTGAGTATATCCACATCACCCTCAGACCATTTTATTGGTAAACTACATGGAAATGTACAAATTTAATTTCTTTGTGATCCAATACGTAAAATAGTACATTTATCATAATTTGATTGTAATTTCGAGATGAGTACTGAATTGCATGGCTTCTAAAGGCACATTTAAAAGTGTCCCATACAATAAGGGGATTTGCTGTACCTATGTTATGTCGGAAAAAATCAATTACAAATTCCTCTGTCCTAGTTAAAAACAAGTTATCATCCAATAGGCTTTGATTAAATGTCCAATATCCTCGCCCACGTGGAAATTCAGTAAGAGTAATGCATATGCCAATTATATGATGGTCCGACCGCATTCTGTCCCCTAGTAACACCTTTAAACTGTTGGTGCCAACGAGAATTACATAAGAAAGAAGTCAAGACGACTAGCTTGATTGAGTCTCCGCCATGTGCAGTGGGGAAAAAAGTATTTAGTCAGCCACCAATTGTGCAAGTTCTCCCACTTAAAAAGATGAGAGAGGCCTGTAATTTTCATCATAGGTACACGTCAACTATGACAGACAAATTGAGAGAAAAAAAAATCTGAAAATCACATTGTAGGATTTTTAATGAATTTATGTGCAAATTATGGTGGAAAATAAGTATTTGGTCAATAACAAAAGTTTCTCAATACTTTTTTATATACCCTTTGTTGGCAATGACACAGGTCAAACGTTTTCTGTAAGTCTTCACAAGGTTTTCACACACTGTTGCTGGTATTTTGGCCCATTCCTCCATGCAGATGCAGTGATGTTTTGGGGCTGTCGCTGGGCAACACAGACTTTCAACTCCCTCCAAAGATTTTCTATGGGGTTGAGATCTGGAGACTGGCTAGGCCACTCCAGGACCTTGAAATGCTTCTTACGAAGCCACTCCTTCGTTGCCCGGGTGGTGTGTTTGGGATCATTGTCATGCTTAAAGACCCAGCCACGTTTCATCTTCAATGCCCTTGCTGATGGAAGGAGGTTTTCACTCAAAATCTCACGATACATGGCCCCATTCATTCTTTCCTTTACACGGATCAGTCGTCCTGGTCCCTTTGCAGAAATACAGCCCCAAAGCATGATGTTTCCACCCCCATGCTTCACAGTAGGTATGGTGTTCTTTGGATGCAACTCAGCATTCTTTGTCCTCCAAACACGACGAGTTGAGTTTTTACCAAAAAGTTCTATTTTGGTTTCATCTGACCATATGACATTCTCCCAATCCTCTTCTGGATCATCCAAATGCACTCTAGCAAACTTCAGACGGGCCTGGACATGTACTGGCTTAAGCAGGGGGACACGTCTGGCACTGCAGGATTTGAGCCCCTGGCGGCGTAGTGTGTTACTGATGGTAGGCTTTGTTACTTTGGTCCCAGCTCTCTGCAGGTCATTCACTAGGTCCCCACGTGTGGTTCTGGGATTTTTGCTCACCGTTCTTGTGATCATTTTGACCCCACGGGGTGAGATCTTGCGTGGAGCCCCAGATCGAGGGAGATTATCAGTGGTCTTGTATGTCTTCCATTTCCTAATAATTGCTCCCACAGTTGATTTCTTCAAACCAAGCTGCTTACCTATTGCAGAATCAGTCTTCCCAGCCTGGTGCAGGTCTACAATTTTGTTTCTGGAGTCCTTTGACAGCTCTTTGGTCTTGGCCATAGTGGAGTTTGGAGTGTGACTGTTTGAGGTTGTGGACAGTTGTCTTTTATACTGATAACAAGTTCAAACAGGTGCCATTAATACAGGTAACGAGTGGAGGACAGAGGAGCCTCTTAAAGAAGAAGTTACAGGTCTGTAAGAGCCAGAAATCTTGCTTGTTTGTAGGTGACCAAATACTTATTTTCCACCATAATTTGCAAATAAATTCATTAAAAATCCTACAATGTGATTTTCTGGATTTTTTTTCTCTCCATTTGTCTGTCATAGTTGATGTGTACCTATGATGAAAATTACAGGCCTCTCTCATCTTTTTTAAGTGGGAGAACTTGCACAATTGGTGGCTGACTAAATACTTTTTTCCCCACTGTATTTGAATAAGTGCCATACATGTTGAGTGCCCTTCCCTATAAGTGTGCTGAAAGTCTGTTGTTAATTTGTTTACTGTGAAATAGCATTGTATCTATGAAAATGTATGCCCTCACTACTATAAGTTGCTCTGGATAAGAGTGTCTGCTAAATGACTAAAATGTATATCTCACTAGGTCAGGATATTTAAGCCTCCATATATCTACTAGTTCTAATGTATCCATGACATTCATGATTTCCTTAAGAGCATGAGAGTGATAGTTTGTAGTGTGATTTCCTTTACGGTCCATTGAGCTATTTAAAACATTATTATAATCTCCCACCATAAGAATAGAGTCTTGTATTGCTTGCAGGGTTGATACTTTATTATATATATTATCAAAGAGGAATGGATCATCATTATTTGGTCCATAAAGGTTAGTGAGCCATATCTGTTTATGGTCTAATAACATATTTAAAATCATCCATCTACCTTGCGGATCTGTTTGGACAATTTGCACATTTGGATCGAAATTACTGTTAATTAATATCATCACCCCTTTTGAGTTTCTTTGCCCATGGGAGAAGTATATCCCCCCCAGTCCTTTTTCCACACAACTTCATCTAGAATTGTTGAATGAGTTTCCTGTAAACAATAGATATTATATTCCTTCTCTTTGAGCCATGTAAATATTGTTATTCTTTTGTTATTATCTGCTAAGCCATTACAATTATAACTGGCTATACTTATTTCACCACTTCCCATAATGAGATACAAGTTTCAAATCTATTTATCATAATATATGTTTGTAAATGTACCAATAAAAATACCATAGTGATTGAGTGTCCATATAGCTGTACCATGATATTTGCATTGCTGCTAAGTAACCCTCCAATTGTTCTCCACTAGTCCCCCTGCTAAAGCCAGTGATTGGCATACCACCCCCGTTCCCCCGGATCCCTAGGCCCCCAAGAGGCCAGGACCCATCCTTCGAAAACAGCACACAGTGCCACCCACAAAACAGAAGCAGGTCAACCGTCAAAAGCATTTCCAATGCTCTCACCTCAATATATATATATATATATATATATATATATATATATATATATATATATATATATATATATATATATATATATATATATATATATATATATATATATATATATATATAGCTATATAAAATATATATATATTCAAATATCTTGCATATCTTAATTTCCATCATTATCAATTAATATGCGTAATAATGTTGGCAGTTCATGCGAAGGATTGTTACCTATAACCCGGATTGCCATTGTATTACATTACAATTTTGTCAAGCAATTATTATTTTAACAAACAATTATTATGGTTCATCCTATATTCTCCTTAACATCTTTACCCCCTTGCAACAGATGTGGGATACACACACACACATGCACATACTCAAACACACTCAACCCCTTTCCTCCACAATCAACCATAAGCTCAGATGCTCAACGGTTGTTACATCCCAGAGCCCAACTCAAGAAAGGACCTGATTTACGAATGCGTATACAGTTACAGCTGTTTGAGAAAGCATGCAAGATTGAGCAACAATTGACAAAAATTAGAGATTTGATTAACATATCCTAGGTGATGGAGATCAGATCCACCCTCTTCCCCTGAGACACAAACACTCTGGTCCCCCGTTCTAACCATTTTTCCCAAGCATCTCCGTGCAGTCAGACCTTTGATTATTTTGTGCCACCAGGGCCACAATAATATGCCCCCTCTCTGATTGTCCGAGTGTGACCCCCTCCCCATGGGTTACTGCAGCCAGTGTTGCCAGTACTGCCATTACCTGTGTGGGGGTACCCCACCGGAATCCCCACCGGCTAGGTACAAGGTCGTCAAGGTTCTCATTAGCAGCTTTGAGAATATCCTTGTATATTATGCTCTCCCATCAGGGGGCTCTGGCTTTGTAAGACCAACCCTGCCAGGCAGGCTCAGAATCTTGAGGGGGCGGTGCTGCTCTAGTAGGTCTCTGACCGCATTTATCTTTCTGTTTTGTCTACATATAGGCAACTTACAGCAGGGCCATAAAACAGATGGGGACTTCCCTTTGGTGTATGGGTCGCTCAGGTGGGTGTCTAGGATATAGGGTTGGGCACCGTTCCATAATGATAGGACAATAAAAAAATAGATTAGATGTATACTTTATTTTAAAATGTATATCCCTCATCTGCACAAAATTGAAAGCTCTCTCTCACAACAACTTCTCACAGACACACGTTGGTTCTGGGATATGCAACCATTTCCTTTCTCACTCACTTAACTCCACACTTTTACAAGCACAAAAACGCACACCACACCTTCCATCACAATACATCCACACATACCCACATACTGTGCCTTCTATGTCTTCTGTTTGCTATGTTTTTATTTCCACTATGTTTATTGAGTACTTGTGTTCTAATTAATTATATTTGAAGATGTATTATTTCACCTTTCTTGTAATACCATCTTATCCCTTTATAAAATACTATAAATACTATAAATGTGTTTTATTATTACAATCCCTACCATGACTAGTATTGGGTGTTCCATTATTGACTCCTCTATTAGAACTTTCAGAATAGCCATGGAGTAGTCTTTGTGTCGCGGAACATTTGGTTGTCAATATACAGTTCATTGACTACGAGAGCAACACGCTTCCCTTTTAATCTATTTTCCTTGAAGATTGGGTACAGAACTTTGTGCCGTTCTGTAATCTCCCTCGGGAACTGATCATTCATGCCTATTTTCATGCCAGCAAGTATTTTACCTAGGCTTTTAACCATTACTTTATCCTTAAAGAAAGCAAATTTGGCAACGATTGGATGCTCATATCTCTGTCCTCTTTGTCCGAAACGGTGTACCTGTTCGAGTTGGATTTTATCGACAGCATCGAGTGGGATTTGAAGCACTGTAAGAAAGAAGTCCTTCACAATCTTTTCGGTAACCTCTTCTTCTTTTTCTTGGATACCCATAAGTACTAGATTTTCTCTCATCGATCTAGTCTGTATGTCTAGTAAGGCTTCTTTCAGAAAGTGTTCTCCTTTTTAAGTTCCTTAACATCCATTTCTATATTAGTGACTGTCCCTTTTAGATTTTTTGTATCTTTCTCCATTATCACAGCTTTTTCGTCACTCATTTCAAGACTCGCCTTCAACTCCTTTACATCCTTACTGACCAACTCTAGTATGCCCAGTTTGTAATTTATCGACTTCAACAGATCGCTTTCCACACTTACCAGTCCCAGTGGTGAAAAGCTTAAATCATCTGTATCCGTCGAGGAGTCACATTTTCTCTTGGAGATTGATTCTCCTCATTTATCCTCCATCATGTTTGAGTGTTGCTTGTTGTTGTAATATTTGTAGATACATTTCTCTAGCCTTATGATTTGTTTTGTGTTATTGTCCAGATTGAATGTTATTACCCACAAGTTTTTGAAGTGCTAATATTTAGTCTAACTTACTGATATTGAAAATTACTTTTTTTATCTTGAGGTGAATGTAAATGTGATTGTCACCGCTGTGTGTTCAATATGCCATCTCGTCACGTGAGTGGGAGAGCTGTTACCTGAACTTAACATTTTTTGTTGGCCCAAACTTAGCTCCAACTTCAGAAAACTTAAGCAAAAATTCAGTCAACTTAAAACGATGTGTTTCTTATCTTGTTTCATATGTTAATTGAACTAGAAAGTATTATTTGGGCATCTTCACAAAAAAAGGCTGTAGAGCTAATTACACACACAGTGCTTTTTCAATTTACATATTTGGGACACATTGACATACATGATTACATTGTGCATGTTTATTTATACAGTCATTATTATTCAACATGTCCTCACCTGGGATTTCAACTCACAATCTTTTTGTTCCCAGCATTCTGATCTTCCTGCTACGCCACTATGTCTGTAGCAGTTAACAGTTAATCTGACTATTCTCTCGTCATTGATTTGATTTACTTATGTGGCCCTTTCCTGCAGTCAAATGACCTAGTGGCCTCATGGGTGGAATGTTATTCATATTCTTCATAATTTCATAGTTTTTTTTGCCGAAAATCTGGTGTTTCTATGTTAAACCGTTTTGTTATATTTCAGTCTTCTGAGATGTATATCAAGTGTAATATTGCGATGCAAACTCAAAATTGAATACATTTCAACTCTATATGTGACCGACCGCCTCGATTTGGTCTTATGTATCAAAATTTGAAATTGTGTTTTTTACATTGGATAAAAGTAGTGACTCAGAGCTAGAAAATTGTATATGATACACTACAATTGAGGAACAATGAAAAAGTAATTCTGCTTTGAAAGTTGATCAACTTGTAACCCCACTTTTGAGAAAATGTCCCTTGAATGTTTTGATACACCTACTGGAGAGCTCTTCTTTGTCTACACCCATTCAGCATCGTTCACAACCTCTAAAGCCTTAGCCCCACCCATCTCTTTAAGGATTCACATGGGAGGCCATGTACTAAACAACCAAAGATTTCAAGACTAAAGGCTGGTTTATACTAAGGGTGTGTTCGTAAAGTGTGCTCAGAGTGCACTCTGGGCGTTTGTAAACTCAGAGCGTTGTCAGATTGTCCGTTCGTAAATTCAGAGCATTTCGCTCTCGGAGCGTTCAGAGCGCACACAGGATGCTCTGGCCGAGGAGTAGGGTTAATCCGAGCGTTCTGACCTAACGACAGCAGTCATGCACCCAAGCTAACTGGCTAACGTTTGCAAGCTACTTCCAGACACAAATGAGAGAACAGCTCACTCTGACCGTTTTACTCGCCCTAGCAGAGCTGGTTAGGCAGTTTTTATGTTATCCAGAGCGTTGGTGACTGCAACTGTGCTACTGGCAACAATTTAAGTACGCTTTTTTGCCAATGTTTACTGACACCGGCCATATTCAACAGGTGTGAGTGCTTTGAAATCGAGTAGATAGCCAGAGTGAATTTACCAGCTACGTCTATCGACAGTTGTCGTAGTGACATCATTAACATTCTATTGAAATGGTTACTTGCATAGTGGAGTCTTTTGTTTAGACTTGTAGCTAGCTAGCTAAACAATTAACCATAATCCCAACTCATAACGTTACTACCCTGCATGAATCTGCAGGTAGCTAACCAACCAGGTTCAATGTTAGCTAGCTAACAGTACACTTGAACTTGAAATGAAAACAACTTTCTGACAAAATTAGAAACGTGTAATATCTTAAAATGTAGCTAGCTAGACTATCTTACCCGTATACATGGATGGACGCTTCTCCCTCTCTGTCACGGATGCCATGGTTGCCCTTAGTTTGAAAATGTAATCTGGAGACAGTTGTTTTATACAACAGCCTTCTGTGTGGGGGTTTTTTCGACTCCGTGTGCGTATTTGTAATCAAACGCCAGAATTTTCTCCATCTCCTTAGCTATCATACTCTAATTCCACTGATTTCAAAACTCGGTCCTCCAGAAAGTGGAGAGCAACACTTATGCAGTTCTACTATGTGATATCTTTCAAAAAAGCTGTATTAGAAAGGATTACCTACACATACTGACCAGCTCATGTTATACACAGAAGCGGGCTACGTGGCAGACCAATCTGAACTCATCTCTCGGCATGTCCAGCCCGCTCATTACCTCAGCCAATCACGGCTAGCGGGAAGGTTGTTGTCTTTTTCTGTGGCTAAACCAACTAGGCTAGTAATTTAACAATTGTGTTCGTATTTACAGATGGCATAAATGTTTGTTATTAAGGCACATGAAAGTTCAAATGTTCCAGAAGGCATTTCTGCATTTCTGCCTTCAAATGGCTCTCCTGTGAAGTAGTGACACGCGACATACGCCTAGTTTCCTGAAACAAGTCACATATGAGACAAGTTGATGGAATTTTGGGCCAACTATACATTTTAACTTCAGGTAACACTTTGAATGAAAAGTTGAGTAAACTAAAAAAGGCTGTGGAACCAGTTACTTAATAATAATTAGTTGAAACAACTACACTTTTATTTTATTTATTTTTTATTTATTTTACAGTGCTCCTAGTTAGTACATGAAGATACATTGTATGACAGGAATCCATAGCACTCAGCTTGATCAGCAGTACATAATGAGTAATGGATGCACTACAGAAAGACCAAAGTGTTTATTAGTAGTGACCTTGCTGTTGTGATTTTATCATAGTGTTTGGGCTGAAAAGAAACCAATGCTTGTGTGACGGCTTATTTGGCTTGGTGATGAGTTTGTAGCTGTGTGTGTGTTGTGATAGATGACAACCCTGGCTTTGGCAGGTTATCCTCATCACAAGTCTACAATTCTGCCTGCCTATCGCTCTTTCCCTCTACCTCTACTGCTCCCTCTATTACCTCCTCTCTCTCTCTCTCTCTCTCTCTCTCTCTCTCTCTCTCTCTCTCTCTCTCTCTCTCTCTCTCTCTCGCCACCTCCGTTTCTCAACGCTTCACTTCGGACATCCAATTACTCCCGGGTCATAGCATAGTGATTTCATTCAGAGCAGCGACATTCACCCCTGCCTCAAACAGCCATTCAAATTACCGCCCCTGCCTCTCCCATGCCACAGCCTGCAAAATGTTGTTTTCAAACATTCCTCGTCTGCCACCTAATCTGATACCTCAGGCATAATTGAATGTCATTCGCCACATAAAGATTCCTTCCTCTCCTCAATTAGCAGCTGGTTCCATGTGTTACCACCATGAGACAAAGCAGACAGAAAATTATTTACTCTTTCACCAGGTAGGGTAGAGAGTTGTTATATTATGTAATCTATATGCAAATAATACAGCTGCGACATCATTTGATAAAATGTCATTATTGCAGATCTGATGTGTGCACTCCAGTTTATAAACTCCCTTTCATTCCCCTATTATGATCCAGAGATTGAGACGCCTGGCTTGTTTGAGAAATAGAATCGTGGTGCTGTAAAGGGAGCTGAGGAGAGGGAGAGAGGGAGCAACATGGGGTTCTCAGATAGAATGGAGGGATTTTCTGCTGCCTTACTCTTTCCTTTCTCCCTTTTCTCTCACTCCTTCTCTTTCTCTCCTCAGCCCTTTCATCTTCTGACATCGTAATGCACCTTTAGATTGGCTTTTTGTGACTCTCTATGCTTCTAGGTTTCCAGGCTGCCTATGATCAGAATGCCAGGTCAAAAAACTAGGAAGGACTTTTGCAGAGATTTACTTTTTACAAATTCCCAAACATTCTCCTAAAGTGTATATTGGGGGGGAGGTTTATGGCCTTGCATTGTTATCATGGGCCTTTGTTGACATTTTTGAGAAGGTCAGCACAAACAGCAGATTATGTGAAAGATAAATGAACCGATCTGAGAGAAGAATCACCTCCTACTTTAAGAGGACTACAACTTTACATCAATGTCAATTAGCATCTAAGAGAAATGGGTCAGTCTGAAGCCACTGCACTTCACATTTAACAAACACAATCTCTTTGAGTTATCCTTCCTCTTTCTATCCTTTTCTCACACTGCCACCCTCCTTTTCTCTGACACACAAGCACACACTCTTTTGGACATTACTTTAGAATCTTTTGCTCTCAACATTTTTGCTCTGATACTGGTGCTCTAGACTAGAGTCTAGAAAAGTGAAATACTATGCTGAATCTATTCAATGTATTCCATGTAAACAGATGCTTCACTCACGAGGACATGACCATGCAAAGCTTTGCCTGAACTGATCCAAGGGCTATGGTGTGATGTTTGTGTGAAAGTGAGATGGCACATAGCCAGTGTGCCAGTGGCTGTGAACAATGACACCTATCTAGATCCCCCTCTCGCTCGGAATGAAAAAGGTGGACACAGTTCACAGACAGTGATGGAATATGGCACCTCCTCCCTCTCCTCTCCTCTGGGCCCAGCTCTCCACCTCTTCTCCTCCCCTCTTCTTCACTCCTCCATCACGCCTCTGTCCAGTGGCATTAGTGCGGAAATTAGATTCCACTAATTAATTAGATCTCAGTGCTAAAGATGAAGATTACATCCCAATGAAGGTTAGGTGTGTCAATCACTTTTTTTTCAAGCTGTGAATTCCTGTAGATAAATTGAGCCCCCTGGGTATCGTGGGTAAAACATTCAAGTTGTTAATACTTTTTTCCTGTTATTAATTGAGTCTCACAGACAGTTTGGCTCAATCAATGAGGGTCTGGGAAAACAGAGGGAACAGCCCATATTAACATTGTCTTCACCAGAGGAGAACAGAGAACATGGATGGAACAGAGAATAGGGAAACAGAGAGATTAAAGATTAATTCATTAAGAGACAGATGGGAGAAACTGACAACCCCACAGTGTTCTCTCCTCTCAGTGTTCTGGGAAGTCTGAACCTACTGCAGTAGAGGAGAGTGGTATCAGTATTAAGTAGTTGTTAGCCAGGGCACTAGGTAGGAGAACATTGCTAGCGTATACAGTCATGGTCAAAAGTTTTGAGAATGACACAAGTCTTGGTCTTCACAAAGTTTGCTGCTTCAGTGTTTTTAGATATTTTTATCAGATGTTACTATGGTATACTGAAGTATAATTACAAGCATTCCATAAGTGTCAAAGGCTTTTATTGACAATTACATTAAGTTTATGCAAAGAGTGAATATTTGCAGTGTTGACCCTTCTTTTTCAAGACCTCTGCAATCAGCCATTCTTGCATAATCAATGCTTGGAGTTTGTCAGAATTTGTGGGGTTTTGTTTGTCCACCCGCCTCTTGAGGATTGACCACAAGTTCTCAATGGGATTAAGGTTTGGGGAGTTTCCTGGCCATGGACCCAAAATGTCGATGTTTTGTTCCCTGAGCCACTTAGTTATCACTTTTGCCTTATGGCAAGGTGCTCCATCATGCTGGAAATGGCATTGTTCGTCACCAAACTGTTATTGGATGGTTGGGAGAAGTTGCTCGCGGAGGATGTGTTGGTACCATTCTTTATTCATGGCTGTGTTCTTAGGCAGAACTGTGAGTGAGCCCACTCCCTTGGCTGAGAAGCAACCCCACACATGAATGGTCTCAGGATGCTTTACTGTTGGCATGACACAGGACTGATGGCAGCGCTCACCTTGTCTTCTCCGGACAAGCTTTTTTCCGGATGCCCCAAACAATCGGAAAGGGGATTCAACAGAGAAAATGACTTTACCCCAGTCCTCAGCAGTCCAATCCCTGTACCTTTTGCAGAATATCAGTCTGTCCCTGATGTTTTTCCTGGAGAAAAGTGGCTTCCTCGCTGCCCTTCTTGACACCAGGCCATCCTCCAAAAGTCTTCGCCTCACTGTGCATGCAGATGCACTCACACCTGCCTGCCACCATTCCTGAGCAAGCTCTGCACTGGTGGTGCTCCGATCCCGCAGCTGAATCAACTTTAGGAGACGGTCCTGGCGCTTGTTGGACTTTAATGGGCGCCCTGAAGCCTTCTTCACAACAATTGAACCTCTCTCCTTGAAGTTCTTGATGATCCGATAAATGGTTGATTTAGGTGCAATCTTACTAGCAGCAATATCCTTGCCTGTGAAGCCCTTTTTGTGCAAATCAATGATGATGGCACGTGTTTCCTTGCAGATAACCATGGTTAACAGAAGAAGAACAATGATTTCAAGCACCACCCTCCTTTTAAAACTTCCAGTCTGTTATTCTAACTCAATCAGCTTGACAGAGTGATCTCCAGCCTTGTCCTCGTCAACACTCTCACCTGAGAATCACTGACATGATGTCAGCTGGTCCTTTTGTGGCAGGGCTGAAATGCAGTGGAAATGTTTTTTGGGGATTATTATTATTTTTATTTTTTTATGGCAAAGAGGGACTTTGCAATTAATTGCAATTCATCTGATCACTCTTCATAACATTCACCACCAAGTGGTACAGTGGATTGATGGCGCTCCTTAACCACAGTATTAGAGAGATGTGTGTGTTTCTATGCATTTTATCAAACATGCGTTTATAGTTGATTATTCACATGTATACAGCTATAGGTCCAGTCAGGTTTCAGGGAAATATTGAGTCAGCAGACAAAAGTGTACAGTAGGTGTTACTACTATAATTCTCACAAGGCCAGGACATTACCTTTGAGGTGTTGTTCTCTTCCCTCAATGCTGGTCTTAGTTGATTTGTTTAATACAATGTTTATTATCACAAACAATGTTTAATAATTAGATTTTGATTATGTGTACTTTAGACACCCATAATGAAAGTGGAGATTGATTACATCTTTGATAAACATAATTAAGTGGCTGAGTATAAGAACAGCTCCTAAAATATATATTTTTTTGATATTCTGCAAAATATCATAGTGACCTTTTCAAAATTCAGAAACAATCTAGTTGCTATAGCCGGTTGACTTTATCTCAGTCCTAAAGAGCGACTGAAAGGGCAGTAGAGAGGGAGAGAGTGAGATAAAAACAGAGGGATGGATGGAGATAGAGGGAGGAATGATAACCAGGTGTGTATCCGGAGGATGCATCAGGCTGAAGGCTGCTTTAAGTGGCATTGAGTGCCTCAGCAGCGTCAAAATGGTTATGGTGAGGTATTGTCATTAGCCTGCAGCAGAGAGAGACTGCACGCCTCTCACCTCTCTTTCTATCCTTCTCTTTCCATTTCTGTCCTCACTGACCTGAGAACGGCCTTATTTATCCTGTGTACTGCCAAGAGTGTGCAAAGCTGTCATCAAGCAAAGGGTGGCTATTTGAAAAATCTCATATATAAAATATATTTAGATTTGTTTAACACTTTTTTGGTTACTACATGATTCCATATGTGTTATTTCATAGTTTTGATGTATTCACTATTATTCTACAATGTAAAAAATTGTTAAAAATAAAGAAAAACCCATGAGTAGATGTGTCCAAACTTTCAACTGGTAGTGTAGGTCAACCTCACTTACTGGGGTCTACCATACAGGTGTCAAAACGTATAATTAATGGATATGTTACCCATTATGACAACCTGAACCTCCTTGTCATCCAAGTGAGAAGATAAACCCAGAAGTACACCACAGAGTACATGTAGGCCTAATATCTGCATAAGTACTAGGTGTTACACAGGATTTAGCTAGTTAAAATGAAGTGTATCTTGAGGGGTACTTACTTGTAATTAATGTGCACTTATATAGTACATTACCCATCCTGACATCCTGGCCCTTATTTTAATGATTCCGTAAGCGCCATCTAAGTGGGAGGATAAACACTATTACATCACAGAGTACATGTAATATCTGAATAAGTACAATGCAATTACTAGGTGTTACACAGGATGTAGCTAGTTAAAATGAAGTGTATCTTGAGGGGTACTTGTAATTAATGTGTACTTATATAGTACGTTACCCATCCTGACAACCTGGCCCTAATTTTAAAGCTTCTGGAAGCAGGTTTTGACTGACAACTAGTGATGTTACGTTTGATACTGGAGCTCTGAGGCATGTGTTGAAATCGCTAAGCACCTAACTTCGAAGCAGTGTGCCGATGCGTGTATCACTTTATCAGAAGTACGTCATCAATGTCTTCCAAAGCTTTGTTAGATCACATGCTTTTTCAAACTATGTTTTGCAAAATGCGAGATACCACTGATTTCGCCGTGTTTACGGTGCTTTCTTTGATTCCAAGCTGCTTTCAAACACCAACCTCTACTGGACACCGTACTTACAAATATAGTTAGGAATTTGTACACAAAGTTTCACCTGACCAGTAGCTTAGCAGGTAGAGTAGGGAACTATGGAACATTTAGGGACATGAGGTTGAATCCTGTTAAAGGCAACATTCAATAAAAAAAAAAGTGAAACCACACTTTCTGCACTGTTGTTCAAATCATTTGTTTTATTTAGTATAGTATAAGCTTCTGTCTTAAGCATCCTAAATAATGCCATAGATTCAGTTTTTGAAAAATAGTAAACTTGAAGGCATAAAAGGGAAGCATGATATAAGATACAAACCTGGTATACCAACTGATTATAGGGTACTATAGTCAATGATTTACCGCTGTGCCACAGAGTTTTGATGAAAACAGTGAAGGAAAAAAGGTATATCTGATAATCACACGCTGCTATTTATTACTGACCAGCAGATGCCACTAATGTGCATTGTGAACAGATAATGAAGCTCAGAATAATTAACAGTTTTTCGGCACAATTCGGTGAAAGCGCCAAAGCCTTCAGAAAGCCTCGGTTTCCCATCCCTACTGACAGCCGTTCTGAAATTGAGCACCTTGCGCGACATGAGATCAAGTTGCCCCCATCCCTCCTGCTAATTGGGCAACTTTAGAATTGTTTTTGTAGTCTGAGTGAGGGAAATGCTGTAAATTAAGAGGACTCTATGCATTTTGAAAGATGAGATGTTGAGGATTATAAGAAATATCACTTTGATGTCATATGTTTATGATCACTATGTTTGATCTACAGTTGGGTTGTTCTGAACAGAATGAGCCTCTTTGCCTATTGTGAAGAACATTTTACGTGGCACACGCACCTGAATGCACTCATGACTCCTTTCTATGCGCACCAAAATTATGATCTGTTTCCCTGAATTGCATTGTGAAAGCCTAACACTGTAATATCATATTTTATAACCTAGCATGTTGGCAATAGAAGAGGCTTTCAAATGATGCCCACTTGACCCAGATTGTGATTTATAATGGACCGTTTTTGGATTGCGTAAACAACAACAACAATAATTGTGTGATGGCGGGGATGCAGGCTAGTGTTCCAAACAAAACAGCTACAAGTGTGCTTGCTCTAGTTCCTCAACCGCACAGCTAGGAGAGATCAAAAAAGCACCTTATAGTTGAAGACTCTTCTTTGAGTCATAAAAGTGCATTGAAATTACTTAGGAACTGTGCACATTTTGGAGAGGTGTGTGGACACCAGTTAATCCTCTCACTCAAACCTTTGTAATTTTTTGGTTTTATGTTGCACCTACCCCACATTTTTCAGGAATAATGTTATCATGTTACTGAATGTATCCAGAGTATTTTCCGATTTTGTTATCAACAAATGCAGCAAAACTACAGTAAATGTAAAATGCACATAAACTCAACAGTGTAGTGTTTGGATTCAGTCTTGTTTCAGGTGAACTGTTGTGTCCTCACATTTGGTCTAATAATTGTCCCATAATCTCCAAACTGTTCCCTTTCAATTGCTACCATGGTTATGCATATGTTTTTCATATTTTGTCTGTAAGAAACATTTCAATTTAGCCCTATCCATATAGGCCAATTCCCACGAGTGTAAAGTGTTAAATGGCTTAGGTAGTCTTCGCCCAATGTTCCTAACCCTGGCAGTCATTTTGGGTGAATAAATTTAAAAAATGTTGAAAATCCTAACTCTGGCTGGATTCCAATAGGAATTGTACATCACTTTGCAAGCCAGCATATTGTGACTTGCAGGTATGTTTAGAAAATTCTTGTAAATTTCCCAGGTTTTCCAGAAATCCTGGTTGGAAGATTCCTGGAAACTGAAGGGAATAAGCAGATAATCTGAAATCTTTCAACCAGGATTTCTTGAAAATCTGGGAATTTTGGCAAAGTTACTGGAATTTTGCAACCCTATTAAACCATGAGTTTCAGGCACTGTATTAGGGTAAAACTAGACCTCAAAATAAGGCCTTATAAGATATGTAATATATTGTCATGAAGAGTTTAATTTTAATCATAACATACGCCTAGGAACTCACTTGGTGAAAATGAACAAATTCAACAACCATGTCTCTGTCACTAATAAATACAGTCATTTCACACAAAAAGGCAAGGAACACTGGTAAATTATATTGGAGGTGTGGCTTAGTGAGGCATGGCTTTTGGTTATTTTTGCACACCCGTGAGTGGAAGTGTTGTACCAGTTTTAGTGGTCGATGGCAGAGGTTAAAAATAAATCACTGGGAACATATGGCTTTGTCACTGTGGTGGTACCCTATAAAGGCAACATTGTAAGAAAGGTACTTTCTGAGATATGAACTAGGGTACAATTATGTACCTATAACTAAAGATGCAAAGGCTGACCTTACAGGGTACCAACCCAGTGATAAGCAGTTGTACCCCTTTAAGAACAAATCTAAAACTTTATTTATGAGAGTGTAATGTGAGGAAGTTAGTTGATTGAGCATGATGGAGGATGCTCAGTGAACCATTGCTTCTCCTCATTCATATTTACATAGCATACTTCTCATACATTATGGGCACTGCAGGGATCACGGCCACATTAGACCCATATCTGTAATATTCCCACTGCGTCTACGAAGCTCTTTATAATGTTAAGCGTTCAAAGGGCAAGCATACAGCAGGTGGAGGGAGGGAGGGAGATGGCTGTGCAGAGAGAGTGTTCTCCATAAATCTGATGACTATAAACCCTCCCCACACACAGCCAATCCAGACGGTATTTGCGGTCGGATGCCAAGCAGTTGCCATACCAAGCGATGATGCAGCCAGTCAAGATGCTCTCAATGGTGCAGCTGCATAACTTTTTGAGGATCTGAGGGCCCTTGCCAAATCTTGTCAGCCTCCTGAGGGGGAAGAGGCATTGTCGTGCCATTTTCACGACTGTGTTGGTGTGTGTGGACCATGATAGATCCTTAGTGGACACCAAGGAAATTTAAGCTCTCAATCCGCTCCACTACAGCCCTGTCGATGTGAATAGGGGCGTGCTCGGTCCTCTGTTTCCTGTAGTCCACGATCAGCTCCTTTGTCTTGCAATTAGCACTGTGGCCAGGGAACTCTGGTGAGCACTAGCAGGTACACTGTAAATGATGGGAGGTATAAGTACTCACAGTAGGGAGGAACCACATTACACATTTTTTTCTTTATGCCTGATAGTTGTCAACCTTCAAGTTG